>NW_004443970.1:4382749-4443291 GCF_000243295.1 Trichechus manatus latirostris | reverse complement strand
TTAGGGTGGGATTGTAACACTACCTTTACCCAGGTCACATCCCTGATCCAATGTAAAGGGAGTTTCCCTGGGGTGTGGCCTGCACCACCTTTTATCTCTCAAGAGATGAAAGGGAAGCAAGCAGAGAGTTGGGGACCTCATCCCATCAAGAAAGCAGTGCCGGGAGCACAGTGTGCCCTTAGGACCAGGGTCCCTGCGCAGTGAAGCTCCTAGTCCAGGGGAACACAGAAGAGAAGAAGGCTGACAGAGAGAAAAAAGCCTTCCCCTGGAGTTGATGCCCGGAATTTGGACTTTTAGCCTACTTTGACTGTGAGGAAATAAACTTCTCTTCGTTAAAACCATCTATTTGTGGTATTTCTGTTATAGAAGCACTAGATGACTAAGACAAGCAAATACTTCTCCTGGTACCTAGTATGCAGTTGTTGATGTGGCTAATGCCTTTTTCTCCATACCTGTTTCAAAGGACCACCAGAAGCAGTTTGCCTTCAGCTGGCAAGAATAGCAATACACCTTCACTTGCTTACCTCAGAGCTACATCAACTCTCCAGCCCTATGTCATAATTTAGTCTGCACGGAACTTGATCGCCTTTCCCTTCCACAAGACATCCCACTGGTCCATTACACTGATGACATTATGCTGATTGGACCTAGTAAGGAAGAAGAGTCTATGACTTTGGACTTACTGGTAAAACATTTGCATGCTAGAGGGTGGGAAGTTAATCTCACAAAAATTCAGACACCTTCCACCTCAGTGAAATTTCTAGAGGTCCAGTGGTGTGGGGCATGTCGAGACACTCCTTCTAAAGTGAAGGATAAGTTATTTCATCTGGCTGTTCTCACAACTAAAAAGGAGACACAGTACCTACTGGGCCTCTTTGAATTTTGGAGGCAACATATTCCTCATTTGGCTGTGCTACTCTGGCCTATTTATCAAGTGACTCAAAATGCTGCTAGTTTTGAGTGGGGACCAGAACAAGAGAAGGCTCTGCAACAGGTTCATGTTTCTGTGCAAGCTGCTCTGCCACTTGGGCCATATGATCCAAGCCAATGGTGCTTCAAGTGTCAGTGGCAGATAGAGTTGTTGTTTGGAGTCTTTGGCAGGCCCTTTTGGTGAATCACAGCACAGACCCTTAAGATTATGGAAGTAAGCTCTACCATCCTCTGCAGATAACTACTCTCCTTTTGAGAAACAACTTTTGGCTTGTTACTGGGCATTAATAGAGACTGACCGCTTAAACATGAGACACCACATCACCATGCAGCCTGAACTGCCCATCATGAAATGGGTGTTGTCTGACCTGTAGCGTCATAAAGTTGGACATGCACAGCAGCACTCCATCATTAAATGGAAGTGGTATATATGAGACTGGGCCCAAGCAGGACCTGAAGGCACAAGTAAATTGCATGAGGAAGTTGCCCAAATGCCCATGGTCTCCACTCCTGTCACATTACCTTCCATCTCCCACTCTGCACCTATGGCCTCATGGGGAGTTCCTTACGATCAGTTGACTGAAGAAGAGAAAACTCAGGCCGGTTTACAGATGGTTCTGTGTGATATGCAGGCAGCACTTGAAAGTGGACTGTGACAGAACTAAAGCTCCTTTCCGGGACCTCCCTGAAGGGCAGTGGTGAAGGGAAATCCTCTCAAAGGGCAGAACTTCTAGCAGTGCACCAGGTTGTTCACTTTGTTTGGAAGGATAAACGGCCAGATGTGAGATTACATACTGATTCATGGTCTGTGGCCAATGTTTGGCTGGATGGTCAGGGACTTGGAAGGAACGTGATTGGAAAATTGGAGACAAGGATTTATGGGGAAAAGGTATGTGGATAGACCTCTCCGAATGGGCTAAAGAAGTGAAGATATTTGTGTCTCATGTGAATGATCACCAAATGGTGACCTCAGCAGAGGATGATTTTAACAATCAAGTGGATAGGATGGTGCGTTTGTGGAAATCAGTCATCCTCTTTCCCCAGCTACTCCTGTCATTGCTCAATAGGCTCATGAACAAAGTGGCCATGGTGGCAGTGATGGAGGTTATGCATGGGCCCAGCAACATGGACTTCCACTCACCAAGGCTGACTTGGCTACATCCACTGCTGAGTGCCCGCAGAGACGAACACTGAGTCTCCAGTATGGCACCATCCCTCGAGGTGATCAGCCAACAACCTGGTGGCAAGTTGATTACATGGGACTACTTCCATCATGGAAAGCGAAGTGTTTTGGCCTTACTGGATTTGCCTTCTGAATATGGATTTGCCTTCCCTGCACCAAACGCTTCTGCCAAAACTACCATCCGTGGTCTTATAGAATGCTTTATTCACTGTCATGGTATCTCATGCAGCATTGCCTCAGATCAAGAGACTCACTTCACAGCAAATGTGAAGCTAGTGGCCCCATGCTCATGAATTACTGGTATTACCATGTTCCCCATCATCCTGAAGCAGCTGGATTGACAGAACAATGGAATGGCCTTCTAAAGACACAGTTATAGTGTTAGCTAGGTGGCAATAGCTTGCAGGGTTGGGGCAGTGTTCTCAAGGAGGCTGTATATGATCTAAACCAGCATCCAATATATGCAATATATGGTGCTGTTTCTCCCATAGCCAGGATGCATAAGTCCAGTAATCAAGAGGTGGAAATGGGAGTGGTACCACTCACTGTTACCCCTAGTGGTCCACTTGCAAGATTTTTGCTTCCTGTCCCCATGACCTTATGCTCTGCAGGCCTAGAGGTCTTAGTTCCAAAGGGAGGAAGCCTCCCACCTGGAGACATATCACTGATTCCATTGAACTGGAAGCTAAGAATACCACATGACCACTTTGGGCTCCTTACGCCTCTGGATCAACAGGCAAAGAAAGGAGATACCATATTGAATGGTGTGATAGATCCTGATTACCAAGAGGAAATCAGATTGATATTACATAATGGAGGTAAAGAAGAGTATGTTTGGAATGTAGGAGATTCCTTAGGGTGTCTCTTAGTACTACCACATCCTATGATTAAAGTCAATGAAAAACTACAGCAACCTAATTCTGATATAACAACTAATGACCCAGACCCTTCAGGAATGAAGGTTTGGGTCACCGCATCAGGCAAAGAACCACGACCAGCGGAGGAGCTTGCTGAGGGCAAAGGGAATAGCGAATGGGTTCTAAATACTACTTATGGCCACTTGACCAGTTGCAGAAATGGGGACTGCAATTGTTATGAGTATTTCTGCAGTGTATGTATGCATCAAATATTTTTGTTTCCTTCACTTATAAAATATAAGATGTAAATGGGGTGAGTGCGTTTTCAATTGTATGCGTGTTACTCGTATCACGTTAGATGCAAGTATAACTTTCTGTCTTTATTTAGAGACTATGTATGGTTTAAGGAGATGTGTACATGTGCCAAGTTGACAATGGGTGGCCTGTGATGGTTAAGATTGTGTGTCAACTTGGCTCGGCCATGATTCTCAGTGTTTATATGTGATCACTCCCATGATTGAATATGCTGTGAGTAGCCAATCAGATGAGAGGGAGTTTCCGTGGGGGTGTGGTCAGCATCTGAATATAAGCAGATGTTCTGGATTTTTTGCTCACTTTGGATCCTGTGGCTGCCTCCTGTCATCTCATCTCCAGTTCTTGGTACTTGAGCTGTCAGCTTATCTGCCGAACTTGGGATTCGTTGATCTTCACAGCCTGTGAGCGGAGCCCTGGTCTCTGACCTACCAATCTTAAGTACACCACTCCCTGCAGCTGTGTGAATCAGGAGAAACCTTGTGGTCTTGCCTGCCGATCTTGGAATTCATTGACCTTCACAGCCTGTGAGTGGGAGACCTGCTCTCCGACCTGCCAATCTTGGGCTTGCCAGCTTCTGTGGCTGTGTGAATTGGGAGAGGCCTCTACCCTGATCCACGGACTTGGGACTTTCTAGCCTCTACAATTGCGTGAGCTGTTTCCTTGATATAAATCTCTCTATATATATATTTATATGCTTTACTGGTTTTCCTTCTCTAGAGAACCCAGCCTAAGACAGGGAGTTTATTTTTATTTTGGGGTGTGTGTGTGTGTGTGTGTGTGTGTGTGTGTGTGAGAGAGAAAATTAGTTTCTCATTAAGAAATTAATACACATATTATTTTGTTTGTAACATTGTTTGCCAACCCCATGACATGTCACCATTCTCACCTTGTCGACCTTGGGTTCCCCATTACCATCTTTCCTGTCTCCACCTGCCTTCTCTTCCTTGCCCTTGGGGTGGTGTGCCCATTTAGTCTCATTTTGATTTATGGGCCTGTCTAATCTTTGGCTGAAGGGTGAATCAGCAGCGACTTCAGTACTGAGTTAAAAGGGTGTCTGGAGGCCATACTCTTGGGGTTTCTTGAGTCTGTCAGACAAGTAAGTCTGGTCTTTTCTGGTGAGTTAGAATTTTGTTCTACATTTTTATCCAGCTCTGCCTGGGACCCTCTATTGTGATCACAATCATACAATTTGGTGGTGGTAGCCAGCACCATCTAGTTGTTCTGGACTCAGTCTGGTGGAGGCTGTGGTAGTTGTGGTCCATTAGTCCTTTGAATTAATCTTTCCCTTGTGTCTTTGGTTTTCTTCATTCTCCCTTGCTCCAGATGAGGTGGACCAGTTGAGTATCTTAGTTGGCCTCTTCCCAGATTCTACTTACCAAAGTAGGATGTAGAACTTTTTCTTTAAGACTATGCTATGCCAATTGAGCTAGATGTCCCCCGAGACTATTGTCCCCAGCACTCGGCCCAGTAATTTGGTCTCTCAGTGAGTTTGGATATGTCTATAAAGCTTCTACGAGCTTGTCTTTGTCAAGCTGCGCTGACTTCCCCAGTGTAAGGAGTTTATTTCTACAACCATATTATAAAATAATTCATAAACACACACACAATTCACACTCTCTCTCTCACACACAGACACACCTTCCTCAAAGTTTCCATGAAAATTTCCACAGTAATTTTTAGAAAAAATTTCCACTTCTTTTATGATTGAAGTCAGTAAGCATTCCTTTCTGTATGTATATGTGGTGCAGTGAATTACTTAATATGGCCCTTCTAGCCATAGTCTTTTTAACTCTTACCAAATGACTGGGTACAACTATGCATATGATGTACCTGTGGCCCACCAAGGGGATTGGATAACTTGTTAATAGTGTAAATAAGGTGAATGGTACCTTTGTGAGGGGGGGGGATCATGCAAATAAGGTATATGTAACCTTAAAGAGGGGATTGGTCAGTTTTGCCATCCCACTAGGCTTAAAAGAGAGCCAATTCCAGAGCAGAAGGGAGACGTCACCACCAAGAGGAAGAAATGGAGCGGAGCTCGTCCACTGGTCTAGGGATCCCTGGGCTGAGAGCCTCCTAGACCTAGGAGACAGAGAGAGAGAGAACTGTAGCACCAGCGAGATGGTGAGAAGCAGTGGCAGCTGAGGCAGCAGAACCAGGAGACCAAAAGTAGATGGCAGGTATGCCTATTCATGGAGTGAGATAGCTGAGCACATTCAGGCAGGTGGCTGGCTGGCTGAGTGTGTGCCTTCAGGCACTTATTGAGACAGCTAAGAGAGCTTTGTAACTCTTGCCAGAGCAGAGCAGAGGCTAGGTTGAAGGGCCAAAGGCCAGGGAGATGCCTGCCTGTGGTACAGCTGAGAAAGGCTCTCCTGGTTGAAGAGCTGTTTCCTGAGCATTCCTGAACCTGAACTGTAACCTGTTATTTTCCTAATAAACCTCAAAACTGTGAGTATGGTCTGTGAGTTCTATGTAACCATTGCTACAAATTATGAAACCCAGTAGAGTAGTAGAGAGTGCTGTGAGAGGGATGATTGGTGTCAGAACTGGTAAAAATTTTAGAGGGTAGAGGCATGTCTGACCTCTGCCTCATAGGAATCAGCCTTATGCTGTTGATCTTGATTCTCCTTCCCCCTTGTCAAGTTAGAGGTCAAACGCCTCTGCCCCATCATTTTTACACCACACTAAAGCCATAATATCTCATAAAATCACAAATTTGATATGCTGGATACTCTCAATTTACCTCTCTATATAATACTCCTAAAAAAATACTCTCTACCCTTTTCCATGGAGTTCCTGGGTGATACAAATCATTAAGCACTGGACTACTAACAAAAAGTTGGCAGTTCAAACCAACCCAGAGGTGTCTCAGAAGTAAGGTCTGGTAATTTGCTTCTGAAAGGTCACAGCCTTGAAAACCTTATGGAGTGCAGTTCCACTCTGCATGTGTGGGTTCACCATGATTTGGCATCAATTCAGTGGCAACTAACAACAAAATTTTCCATTCTTCTCTATGCGGTCTATGGACCACATCTCTCAATCCCCCACTGTCTGACTTCTGGATGACGTCAGCTAATGGAAGGCAATTACAGGAGAGTAGAGGTTAAAGGAGGGCAAAGTCAGGGTGTTTATTGCTCTAGCTCCCTTTGCTGGGCCTAAAGAAGGCAGAGGCTGGATTCCTATTCCCAAGGCCACAACCCTCTTCTACAGCTACAGCTCGCTGTTCATCTTTCCCTCCACTTACCCCTTTTGGCCTAGGCTTAGCAATGGCTTTCCCACTCTTGCTAGATCCTTCATTATTCCTTAACCTTTAACACTGCTTACAATTTTGTCATACTTATTGTCTTAGGCTGGGCTCTCTAAAGAAGCAAAACCAGTAAAGTATGTAAATATATACAGAGAGAGATTTGTATCAAGGAAATGGCTCACTCAGTTGTAGAGGCTGGAACATCCCAAGTCCATGAGTCAGGATATAGGCTTCTACCAATTCACTTAGCTTCAGGGGCTGGTGAACTCAAGACTGGCAGGTCAGATAGCAGGGCTCTTGCTCATAGGCTTCGAAGATCCATGAATTCCAAGATTGGCAGGCAAGGCTGCAGGTAAGTTCCTAGCTCAAGTCCCAAGTACCAGAGGTCAGATGAACAGCAGCCAGCTACAGTATCCAGAGCGAGCAAAAAGCCCCGAAGCCTTGCCAGAATGTCCACTTATATTTGATTCAGACCACACACCCAAGGAAATTCCCTTTCAATTGATTGGCTACTCACACAGATCCCATCGTAGGGTTGATCACATATCAAATCTCTACAAGGAAGTGATCACAAAGTTCTATGACTGACAAAACACTGGGAATCATGGCCCAGCCAAGTTGACCCACAATCTTAACCATCACACTTACTTTATTAAACACTTTTAATTACCCTGTTATCTGCCACAACCCTAAGTATTAATACAGTATGTTATTATATTTGCTTAAATGCATATTAAATCAATTCATTATTCAAAAATATTAACTCATGTAACACCTAAAGTCATCTTGGATGCCATGAACTATATATATATATATATATATATATATATATATACATATATATATACATATATATATGTATATACACATACGCATACTTTAAGAAACACTGTCTTGTATACTGTTTAAACTTATTCAGCCTTCTTAAATAGAAGTAATATTTGGTTTCCATAAAGAGGATGTGGAGGGGGCCTCTCTAATGGTAGTATTTATTCCAGGAAAATGGCTTTTCTATAGTACAGAGAAAAGACAATAACAGTGAAAGCGTTATTATAGGCATTAATATACTACTTTTATGTAATAATGTCAAATGGATCTGAGGTGTATTAACATAACAACAGTAAGGCTCACTTAACACTATATGTCTAATTTTACCCACTGAGAAGATTTGAAATATTAAATTCCAAATAAATACCATGGATTTATTTGCAATGCATTGTTTTAATTGTGTTTGCTTTTTTGTTTTTGCTTAAAAAAAACAAACTAGTGATATTTTCAGTGCCTCTTAGATAATACTGCTGTCTTTCAAAACAAATTGTTTCATAAATGTCATATTATTTGCAAATATATTATAAATACAGATTGTCATGAATGGGGAATAATTCTATGAGGAAAACTGTGAAAGATCAAATTTCCTCCCTCACCCCAAAATAAGACTTCAATCATTCCAAGGGAGAATTAGTCATAGAAAAATGGGATGAGTTAATCATAGAAAAATGGGATGAGTTAATCATAGAAAAATGAGAAAAGAAAAATCAAATTATTTCCCCTAAAGTGCCTGTGTAACCATTCATTCCTGTCTCTCATGGTATTGACTTTTATAGGAAGACCCTCTTATGTAAAGACTAGACTGCCTGTTTCTTGGGAAGTTGAAATACTACGAGTATAATCATCGATGAGCTACTACTTATGGAGGAGTTGATTTAGAATGGAAATGGTTGAACAAGCTGCTAACAGTAGGGTAGAGGTTTCTGTGGTGTGCAAGGATAGAAGAAGAGAAGAACAGCATGTTTTCACATTAATTTGTTCCATAACCTTGATGCTAAAGTGATGATTAAAATCTCTTAAGGTCTCCAACTGAAGCTAGTGAGGATGTTACATAATACATCAGTTATAAAATCTCTCTTGTGACTAGGTATATGTTAAGTATCTCACAGCCAATAACATTTAATCTGCTGGTATTGTAGAATAGTGGAAAGAGCATGGATTCCAAAGTTAGAAGAATCAAAGTTAGCTGAGTACATAGGGTTAGCCACTTAACCTTTCTTGCTTTTGATGTTCTCATCTGTACAGTTAGAATATTGGATCAGGTTATCTGAAAGGTGTCATTGAGTTCCATTCAATCTCTGGCTCTACATAAGTTTAATCATCAAAAAACAAGTAAGGTAAATATGGTATACAAGAAGAGAAATTTATTTATTTCATCAATAGAGTATAGACCTGATTTTGAGGGTTAGGCCTTCTTTTGTCCTTTGTCTACTAACTTTGTGGTCTTTGGCTTGTAACTTAAGTATTATAAGATTGCAATTTATTTTTTTACAAAATGGGCATAATAATTCTTTGTGATTTTTTTTTTTTTTTTAGTAAAGATTAAATGGGATAACACATAGAGACACGTGTGGTAAACACTGTATAAATGTAATACATTGGTTGTTAGGTATTGGTCATGGAAACTGGGTCTCAAACAAAACTAACATTGTCTCATGTTAGATCTTTTTTAAAAATACTTACCCTTGGTTCTAAGCAGTTAATAACGGGCATGATTTCTTCCTGATCTCTGTTATCCTACTAGGGAGAACCCTGAAACCAAGTGTTAAGTTCTTGAGGTCACAAGATGGTGAAACACACATCATCCTGAGTCTCTGACTATACCAAGCAAAGTCTCCACCAACCTAAATTAGGTAGGTAGTGTTATTGAGAAATAAATCCTTTCTATTATGTCACTGATACTTAGAAATTAGTCTAGTTTTTAACATAACTAAACCTTTCCTGAGTAAAAGTCTACAAAATGTTATTTTGAATATTACAGACCAGAGAAAAATCACCATACTAACAACCTGAGCAGATGTGGCTATTAAGCCTGCTTTGGACTTCAAGGAGCAAAGGAATGAGTAGCGAGGATAATGGGAAAATGTACTGGAGGTGGTAAGATGACTTGTCTTTAAGGCAGCGTGATCCCCAGATGGGCATATTTAACATCAAAGATCATCAGAAAGTGATCCAAGCCCTTATCAATAACTAAAGAAATTCAAATTGGGAGTAATTTCTAGACAATGGCCATTATGGTTCTAGGATTTCACTTTGTTTCCAGAAGCTGAATATCCTGGGGGAAAAAAAGTCCTTTGGGAACAGAAAGTGGCAAGAGCAAAGGAAAGGGCTCAAGCTCCATTCATGTAGACAGGGATTTAAAAGAGTTCTCTGTCTAAAGTGGGAAAGTCAGATAAAACACACAGTAAACCTCATAGAGAGCAAATGCATAATATATATTTATTGAATAAACAAATTAACCATTAAATGTATTATTGGGGATCATTTCTTCATAGAAGCTTTCTCTGTCCACCCCAACTGAAATAATATCCACATAACCCCATTCACTGCATTCTACTAAAACATGGTAGACAACAGGTAAGGCTAGAACAAATAAATGTACCATGTAGTTTACTTTTACTTTTCTCGTGGCATTTCATATCTAGAAGTTATTTTACTTATCATATCATATAATCATGTATACATATAATTTGCTTACTTGCATATGTTAGTTGTTTAAAACTAGAATGTTCCATAAAGCAAGAACTTCATCTCTCCTGTGTGGCTCATAGTAGGAACTTTGCTTTATTTACCCATAAAGTGAGTGAATAATTGAATAAAAGCAGTAAGGATGTAAAAGAATGAATAAAAAGCATAAAGATTGAACACAGTTTATTTGGGGTAGAAATCTGTAGCTGTAGCTTGAAGGCATGTAGATACTAAAGACTTCTATCAGAAACACTGGAAACTGGGTTTAGGGCAGCAATATTTATGCCACATCACATCCCCACTGGTAGACACACGGCTTTTAGTATCTTTCCCACTTTAGTCAGAATTGCCTCAGGAACTTGTAGAGTGGATGAATTCTCTTCACACTCTAGGATATAGTAAACTTTTATTTCTTAGCCAGGACTATGTCATTCCCTTTTCAGCTCTCTGCATTTTGTTCTGTCTCCTAAACAGAAACTTCTATGCCTTCACTTGTAACTCCTCTACTTGCCTCTCCATACCTTGTTTTCAGGCTAATATCCTATTTGTCTTTAAGTTTTAAGGAACATTTCTTTTTATTCTCCCCAAACCGAGTAATTGCTTTTTCCATGTTTACAGTAATCATACTTTTTTTATTATTTAAAATTAGCTTTTCTTTTACCTCAACTAATCTGGAAGCTCCATGATATCAACAACCATGTCTAGCTTGCTGGATACATAATAATCATCCAATAAAGATATTTTGAATAGATAAATGAATCAATAAAATTAAAATTTCCTAATCCTTGAAATTTGAAAATTCAGGGACTGATAACTCTTGTTTTATTTAGTAGATTCATTTTATGCACGTTACCTAATACCATTTACAAAACAGAAAATGGAGTTTCTGTAATATCCCAAAAGTAAGCCAATGTATCTTTGCTTTTGCCATACAAATGAATATACACAAAAATTAGTTTGTCCTTTTGAAATTCATTTTTTAGAACTCATATAAAGTGTGAGATTTTTAGGATCACACACATAGCCTTGGTGAAACTATATAGATTAAAAATGATTTTTTTTTTTTCACGTATCTACACGACTGTGCAGTTTGTGAGTCTAACCAGCAGGAAGCCACAGAAAAGAGTGAAGTAGAAGAGATGAAAGAATATCCAATCAATATTGACCTGGTACGAATAATGGTAGCATATCCATGTGTGAAGCATGCACACAAATGTCAAACTTCCCCAGGCAATGCAATAAAAGATGACAAAATCACATCCCTCGTTTACATGTTTCCAATAAAAGATGGTCACAAGGGCATGCTTTATGCATTAGTATTTACCCAATTTGTGTTCAAAATTATTTAAAAAGAAAGAAAGTAAAGAAAATCTGAAGTGTGAAGATTGCACTAATAGAATTTCTCAAGTTACCCATCATCTGTCTTTCTGGAGAAGTCTGTAAAGACGTGGCTTTTGAAAATTTTACTAAAACATTGTAGACAACAGGTAAGGACAGAAGAAATGAATGTACTAGGTCTGTGAAAGAGTATGTCCATTATGCATGGACAGACACAATAAATCTTAAATCACTATTCTATAAGGAAATCCACTTTTCTTATCTGCCCAGTTCTGACCAAAAAAAAATCTTATATATATTTGAGAAGGCAGTAGATATATAAATGATTAAGTGACCTTATCTGGGTTTGAATTCTAGTTTTAGGGAAAGTAAATAACTTCTTTATGCCTCCATTTCCTCATTTGTAAAACGGGGGTGACAATAGTAACTACCTCTTAAATTCGTTGTAAGGGTTAAAGAAATTAGTATGAGTACATATGATAGAATAGTGTATATATATAAACATATATTTATATATATAAATATGTATATTTATATATGCACATATATATGTATTTTATACCAACTACTGGATCTTACAATAATTGTTAGTAGAGTACTATCAGTATAGAGATCTATGTTTAATAGTACTTGAAGGCGATGTTTTTGATTGATTATTAGTGCACAGGCTCATTCCACATTTAGAAGTTTTGCTCTCTTATATTCTGCAAGATGTTATTCTAAATAATAATCACTAGCATTTATTGTGTAGGTACCATGTACCAGGAAGTTTATCTATTGATATCTTTAATTATGAAAGAATAAATAAAATACCAAGAAGGAAGTACTCATGTAATCTCCATTTTAAATGTATGGAAACTGAAGCATATAAAGGTCAATGACTTGCCCAAGATCAAACAATTAATAAGATCAGAGGAAGGATTTGAACTCATGCATGCAAAAGCAGATTGTTTGTACTTGACCTTGCCCAAACTATGTATTTTATTTTGTTTACATGAAGCCCTAAGATAAGGAAAGCAGTATTTGCTTGCAATTAAAATTCCCTCTTTCCTTCAAACTCCTGATACAACCGCTGACTCATCTGCACATTTTGTGTTTCAGCTAAAGGAATAGAAAATACATCTTTCTCAAAATAAATTTTTATCTTCCCCAAGTGTACAACTTTCTAATTTTTATTGTCCCAGTATTTCTCTAAATGCTTGTTTTCCACATATCCAAGGTTTTTTGTTTTTTTTTTTTCCCCTCCTTGATGTTTTTGCTTTTCTCTTCTTCTGAGTTCTGGGAAGGAATTCATTGAGTTTATTAATGATTAGCAGGGAACAACCTGTTAATCATACAGTTGGATACTTGAAAGCTGAAAGAAAAATGGTATTTACTCATTTTAAAAGGGGGTTTCATCTGTGCTCATAAGAACATTTTACTGGTGTCATAAGTGGTTGGCCGCAAGGAAAACTAAGAGAGCTTTGCAAATTTCGATTTCTTTAAATCATGCTGTTGATCTAAATTAGTCTTGCATATGAAATAAAGGGAAATCAAAACTCTTCTTTGGCATCTTCCTCCATCCAACAAGGACAGTATGAATAAGGACTGGATAACATTCTATGTTGGTATTCCACCCATATATGCCGAGGATCTTTCTAAAGGTTTGGTGTAATCACCCCCTCCCCACCCCCAGACGCTGCACGCATTACTGTTAAATGCTCACATTGTTTCATTCCTTATAGGATTTCCCTGAGAGCACACCTTAATAATTCTCTTTCGCTGTTGTTAGGTGCCATCAAGTTAATTCCAACTCGTAGTGATCTTACAAGTAACAGAACAAAAAGATGCTCAATCCTGTGCCATCCTCACAACAGTAGGAATTTTGGGGCCCATTGTTGCTGTCACTGTGTCAATTTTTCTTGTTCAGGATCTTTCTCTTTTGCACCGAACCTCTACCATGATGTCTTTCATGAGGGATTGGTCCCTCATGATAACATGCCCAAAGTAAATGAGGTGAAGTCTTGCCATTCTTGCTGTACTGAGCAATCTGGCTGTACTTCTTCCAAGAAAGATTTGTTCATTCTTCTGGTAGTCCATGGTATATTCAATATTCTTCGCCAGAACCATAATTCAAAGGCATCAATTCTTCTTTGGTCTTCCTTTTTCATTGTCCAGCTTTCACATGCACATGAGGCAATTGAAAAGAGCATAGTAGCTTGCGTTAGCCATACCTTAGTCCTCAAAGTGACATCTTTGCTTTTTAACACTTTAAAGAGATCTTTTGCAGGAGATTTGCCATATGCATTATGTCTTTTGATTTCTTGACTACCGCTTTCAATGGGTGTTGATTGTGGATCCACGTAAAACAAAATCCTTGACAACTTCAATATTTTCCCTGATTATTATGATGTTGCTTATTGGTCCAGTTGTGAGGATTTTTGTTTTCTTTATGTTTCTCTGTGAAGGCTGTGGTCTTTGATCTTCATCAATAAGTGCTTTAAGTCCTCTTCACTTTTAGCAAGCAACGTTTTATCATCTTCATATCACAGGGTGTTAATGAGTCTTCCTCCAATCCTGATGCCTCATTCCTCTTTTCACAGTTCATATCCTAGGATTATCTGCTCGTTAGACAGATTGAATAAGTATGGTGAAAGGATACAACACTGAAGCACATCCTTCCTGACTTTAAACCACACAGTATCCCCTTGTTCTGTGCAAACAATTGCCCCTTGGTCTAAGCACAAGTTCCTCATGAGCACAATTAAGTCTTCTGGAAATCCCATTCTTCACAATGTTATCCATAATTTGTTATGATCCACACAGTCGAATGCCTTTGCATAGCCAATAAAGTACAGGTAAACATCTTTCTGGTATTCTCTGCTTTCAGCTATGATTCATCTGACATGAGCAATGATATCTCTTGTTCCACATCCTCTTCTGAATCCAGCTTTAATTTCTGGCAGTTCCCTGTAGATGTACTGTTGTAACCACTTTTGACTGATCTTCAGCAAAATTTTACTTACGTGTGATATTAATGATATTGTTTGATAATTTTTGCATTTGGTTGGATCACCTTTCTTTGGAGTGGGTACAAATCTGGATCTCTTCCAGTCATTCGGCCAGGTAACTGTCTTCCTATTTTCTTGGCATAGATAACAGAGTGCTTCCAGCACTGCATACATTTGTTGAAACATCTCAATTGTTAGTCAATTCTTGGAGCCTCGTTTTTCACCAATGCCTTCATTGCAGCTTGGATTTCTTCTTTCATTACTATCGTTTCTTGATCATATGCTTCCTCCTGAAATGGCTGAATGTCGACCAATTCTTTTTGGTACAGTGACTTTGTGTATTCCTTCCATCGTCTTTTGATGCTTCCAGAGTTGTTTAGTATTTTCCCCATAGAATCCTTCAATACTGCAACCCTAGGCTTGAATTATTTCTTCAATTCTTTCAACTTGAAAAATGCTGAGAGTGTTCTTCCCTTTTTGTTTTCTATCTCCAGGTCTTTGCACATGTATTATAATACTTTACATTGTCTTGCCAAGCTGCCCTTTGAAATATTCTGCTCAGCTCTTTGACTTCATCATTTTTTCCTTTCACTTTAGCTCAAGAACAAGTTTCAGAGTCTCTTCTGACATCCATTTTGGTCTTTTCTTTCCTATTTTTTTAAAGCCCTCTTGCTTTTTTCATGTATGATATGCTTGCTGTCATTCCACAACTCATCTGGTGGGATATACTCAAGGTTGTAATTGGGCTCTCGTGGACTTGTTCTCATTTTCTTCAACTTCAGCATCAACTTGCATAGGAGCAACTGATGGTCTGTTCTACACTTGGCCTCTGGACTTGTTCTGAGTGCTGATACTGAGCTTTTCTGTCATCTCTTTCCACAGATGTAATCAATTTGTTTCCTGTGTATTCCATCTGGTGAGGTCCACATGTATACTCACCATTTATGTTGTTGAAAAAAGGTTATTTGCAAAGAAGAAGTCATTGGTCTTGTCAAATTCTATCATGCAATCTCCGGTGTCTTTTCTGTCACCAAGGCCATATTTTCCAACTATGGATCATTCTTCTTTGTTTCCAACTTTTGCACTGCAATCACTAGCAATTATTAATGCATCTTGATTGCATGTTTGATCCATTTCAGACTGCAGAAGTTGGTAAAAAATCTTCAGTTTCTTCATCTTTGTACTTAGTGGTTGGGGTGGAAATTTGAATAATAGTTGTATTAACTCATCTTCCTTGGAGGTATATGGATATTATCTTATCATTGACGGCACTGTACTTAAGGAAAGATTTTGAAATATTCTTTTTTGACGATGAACGTGACATCGTTCCTCTTCAATTTGTCATTCCCGACATAGTAGACCATAGGATTGTCTGATTCAAAATGGCCAATACCAATCCATTTCAGCTCACCAATGCCTTGGATATTGATGTTTATGTGTTCCATTTCATTTTTGACAAAGTCCAATTTTCCTAGATTCATACTTTGTACATTCCACGTTCTTATTATTAACGGGTATTTACAGCTGTTTCTTCTCATTTTGAGTATTGCCACATTAGCAAATGAAGGTCCCAAAAGATTGACTCCATGCACATCATTAAGCTCAACTCTACTTTGAGGAGGCAGCTATCTCCCAGCCATATTTTGAGTGCTTTCCAACCTGAGGAGCTCATCTTCTGGCACTATATCAGACAATGTTCCACAGCTAACCATAAGATTTTCACTAGCCAATTTTTTCAGAAAGAGAGTACCAGGTCTGTCTGCCTAGCCTGTCTTAGTCTGGAAGCTCAATTGAAACCTGTACAACAAAAGTGACTCTGCTGGTATTTGAAATACTGGTGGCAAAGCTTTCAGTATCACAGCAACCTGCAGACTACCACAATATGACAAACTGACAGTCACATGGTGGGTCAATCTAGCTTAGGTAAAAAACTGGTCCAACATAGTTAATACAAACTCTGAGTGATGCTTGGGGATAAATGTCTAGAGAGCAATTATGCTTCACTTTGCCATACTTTGTCAGTTATTCCCAGGAAAATATAGAAAGGGCCAATTACCATATTAAAATCTACCCTTAATTATACCTGAGTATTATATCCAATGGAGCCCTGTTTACACAGTGGTTAAGATTTTAGCTTCTAGCCAAAAAGTCAGCATTTCGAATCTACCAGCTGCCCCTTAGAAATCCTATGGAGAAGTTCTACTCTGTCTTATGGGGTTGTTGTAAGTCAGAATCAACTCATCGTCACTGGGTTTGGTTTTATTATATCCAGCAGTCTGAAAACTACCTACTTCACTCTTCTTCAAAATAAAAACAAACAAACAAAAGAATTCTTTGCTGTCTAGTCAATTCTGGCTCATAGTGACCCTATAGGACAGAGTAGAACTGCCCCATAGGGTTTCCAAGGAGCAGCTGGTGGATTAGAACTGCCACCTTTTTTGTTAGCAGCCAAGCTCTTACCTACTGCACCGCCAGGGCTCCTTCTTCCAAACAGAGGTTACTAATCTGAAACACAAGTACAAAACTGCAACTTGGAAGTTAAGTAGGAATAATGGAAGACGTTTGCCAGAAACCATCACCTGCCACCAAACTAACAGCAGAGAGGACAGGAAATTTACTCTCCCTGTGAATTCTGCAAAAGGATATAGGATTTGTTAAATATATATATATAATTGTCTGTGCCAGGTTGACTAAGCTGATGTTTTAGTTAGCTTTTGCTGTATGACAATCTACCCCTAAAACTAGTTTAAAATAATATTTATGTCATTTAGTTTACAATTCTGTGGATTATGCTGATTGTTCTTCTGATCTAGGACAGTTCTGTTGATCTCTGGTGAGTCCAGTCACATATAAATGGTAAGCTGACAAGTTTGCTGGCCAGATAACCTAAGATGTCCTCACACAATTGGCAATTTTTGGCTAGTAGACTACCAGGGATGGCTCATACCAGCTATATTTGGTCTCCCATCCTTTAGTAGGCTAGTGCTGCCGTGCTTGTAGGATGGTCTCAAAATTCCCAGTACAGAGTGAACTGTCTGCAAGCTCTTTTCAGACCTCTACTTATTTCATATTTGGTAACATCCCATTGCTCAAATTAAGTCACATGGCTAAGCCCAGGTTTAAAAAGTGGAGAAATAGTCTCCATCTCTTGATAGGAAGATTGTCAAAGTTACTTTTTAAAAGGACATGTGTATATAGAATATAAAAATCTGTGAACATTTTTTCCCTTACACGGTAGCCTATTTGCTGCTGATGTTCAAATTGTGTTAAATTAAAAACAATTCGCACTCTCTCTTGCTTTTCTGCCTTCCTCTTGAAGCTCTCAGAGCATATTTTTAATTACAATTCCATTTAGAGATCTAACCCCCTACCTCCTTATGTTTCTGTGTACATTTTTACAACTATTAATCAGAGAAACAAAATTATATTTGACTTGATTCTATGCCCTCCTGCTTATCTCAAAGCACCCCTAGAATTTAAGACAATAAAAAGATAAAAAACGGAAATTATTTTCACGGAAGTGTGAGCATCTTAATAGTATTTGAAAATCAGTGAATACATGTCAAACTCCTTCATTTATTTCTTCTTAACACTGTGCCATGCACTGTGCATATGCTTAAACTTCTCTGAAGGACATCCAGGAATCAGTCTAACGATGTCCACATTAATTTCCCTAATAAATCATAAATTTGAAACAGTTGGCTAAAGCTTACTGGGAAGTTGGACAACTTAGAGTCTCTAGAAAACTGGGCTTTGTTCCAGAGCAATAGGACTAAATGGTATCATCTTCAAATACCCCCTTCTGGAGATATCAAATATCAGCAAGTGGCTCTTTCCAATTTTCAGTGAGCTGATTTTCATTATACTATGATTTTGATGATTGCACCAATTTAAACTATTCAAATTGCTGGCTATGATATTAGTGAGGGAGAAAATGAAGAAGAGAGGTGGGTGGATGAGAGGGAGAGACCTTACTATATATCAGATATTCACCTATGGCATGGTTTCCCAAAGGATGCTTCATAAATCATCAACTTTAAAGATGTTTGGAGGAAATGAAACAAACAAACAAAAACTTAAACGGTAAATTAAGAAAATAAGGTTGGGAGATAAGGCCTACGATTTCTCTCCTTTCATGATATTCACAGTATGCATAGTAATAGTCAAAGAATCAGCAATCCTAAAAATAAAACAAATCTGAGCAATCCTAAAAACAGAACAAAAAAAAAAAACCAAAACCAAAAAAACCCTTACGTAACTTTGTTTTATGTTTGCTATGTGTGCATATATATATATATATATATATATATATATATATATATATAATATTTCTCAAATTAAAGTGAAGAATAGGAGCTAGATGGGAGGGAGGCATGTAGTGGACTTTTTTTCTTCTAACAGAAGGCAGCAGTGATGACTGTATTAGACTTTCTTTCCTTATGGTACTGTGAAATCCAACCTCAATCAGGTTCTAGCCAGTCAGAAAAGTTAAATACTAGTGAAAATTTCCTATCCAAATGGAACCGTTAAGAAAGATTATACAGATCTGAAATGGAACAATATGGGCAAAGGGCCAATTATTATTTCAGTTAATTATCTGGTCCTACCGTGCAATACATTGGATTCCCCTCTTTCTTTTGTTTGTATTAAAGTATGTGCCTATCTGTTGAAACCTGAGGATAGATTAGAGAAGATTTATATAAATGAGTTTAGAAGCCATTCTCTAATAGTTGCTTACACTTATTGCATCATTTGTGGTTGAATAGGAAAGGAGTTCTATAGTACATTAATATTTGACTAAGATATGAAAGACATGTAATGTATGAGTTTGTAAAAAGAAAAATCTTAAGATTTTGGAATACACATCCCATGGATGCAGCAGTCAAGAAATCAAACGACCTATTGCACTGGGCAAATCTGCTACAGAAGACCTCTTTAAAGATTGAAAAGCAAATACATCACTCTGAAGACTAAGGTGTGCCTAACGCAAGCCATGATATTTTCAATCTCTTTGTATGCACGCAAAAGCTGAACAATGAATGAGGAAAAACGAGGAAGAATTAATGCCTTTGATTATGGTGTTAATGAAGAATATTGAGTATACCATGGACTGCCAGAAGAAGAAACAAGTTTGTCTTGGAAGAACTACAGCCAGAGTGCTCCTTTGAAGTGAGGATGGTAAGACTTCATCTCAAGTACTTTAGACATACTAGTGAGGACCAGTCCCTGGAGAAGGACATCATGCTTGTTAAGGTAGAAGGTAAGCGAAAAAGAGGAAGACCCTTGATAAGATGAATTGACACAGTGTCTGCAACTATGGGCTTAAACATAACAATTGTTAGGATGGCACAAGATTGGGCAGTTTTTTTTTCTGTTGTACATAGGGTCACTATGAGTTGGAACCAACTCAACAGCACCTAACAACAACAATGGTGTGAGCATAATGACTTACCTGAATTAGTTGCGTATTATCTAACAATGATTAAAACTAGCTATGAAATATGAAGCCTCTAGACATTCCTGATCCTCCTCCATAGTCCTCACCTGAATCTGTCCCAGCAGTACATTTCCTCATCTCTAATAAGACTGGCATGATCAAACCACCACTCATCTGCTATCCATCCTGCTAACCACAACGCATTCACTCCCAAACTCCATCTTCTCTCCACACAGACATACAAACTATTTATGGGTCTCAGAGAATAAAGAGAAATAATAAAAACCAATCTTCTTTTTTCATCTTTAACTCACTACAAAGCTACTACTTTCCCATTGCTGTTAAGTCGATTTTGACATATAATGACCCTGTAGAATGGAATAAAACTGCCCCATAGGGTTTCCAAGGCTGTAAATCTTTACAGAAAAAGACTGCCACATGTTTCTCCCACAGAGTGGCTGGTGGGTTCCAACCACTGACCTTCCCGTTAGCAGCTCAGCAATTAACCACTTAGCCATCAGGCCTCCTTACTTCTACTTTAGCTAAGTATTTTTTTGTAAGTCCTTTATAAGTCAGCTTAGGTAAAGTTATAGGTGTAGTAAAAATATAAAACTATGGATGCTTATTGACCATCCTTCCTTATTCTTTATCCCTGGTTGCAAGGCATGATACGCTCATGTTCCAGAGCCTACATGAATACCATGTTATTGACTTTCTTGGATTATGGCTTGGCATCACTGTAACCCTGAGAAGACTCATGTCCATGGAATATTTGAAGTTTGTTTGGGTCTCAAAGCATTCATTAACATAATATGGGCTTGCCAATCACATATTCTTATCCTCCATTACGGAATTAGTCCCTTATTTTATACTACTTTCCTTGGTCTCTGACTAAATAATTTTCCCTATATAGCAAATCATAGTATACTCCCTCTGGTCCATTTTCCCCATACCTGTTAAAGCAGAAATGAGAGTTTATTCTTCATTGGCTTATTTAATCTTAGGAGTTACTCAGAGTAGATAAGAGTCCTAATCATTATTGTATTATATGTTTGAAAAATTTTAAGGTGATGTGATGGTTAAGATTTTGTGTCAACTTGGCTGGGCCATGATTCTCAGTGTTTATATGTGATCACTCCCATGATGGGAATCTGCTGTGAGTAGCCAATCAGTTGAAAGGGAGTTTCCTTGGGGGTATGGCTTGCATTCAAATATAAGCAGATATTGTTTTTTTTGCTGCTCTGGATCCTGTAGCTGCCTCCTGTTCATCTGACGTCCAGTTCCTGGGACTTGAGGTATCAGCTTATCTACTGCTCTTTGGGATTTGTCAATTCTCACAGCCTATGAGCAGGAGCTCTGCTCTCTGACCTGCAGATCCTGGGTTCACCAGCCCCTGCAGCTACAAGAATTGAGAGAAGCCTCTACTCTGATCCACGGACTTTGGACATTCCAGCTTCTACAATAACTTGAGCCATTTCCTTGATATAAATCTCTCTCTATGTATATACTTATATGCTTTACTGGATTTGCCTCTCTAGAGAACCCACCCTAAGACAGGGGATATACTTGGTAATATCTAAAATTAAATATTTATGGAAGATGATGCTGACCAGTAACAGCCTCATTTCTCTCACTGTATATTTTTATCAAATTCAGTTAAACTGTGATAATTTATTTTCTTATACTCATCTACTGTTACATGAGAAAATAATTAAAAATTCTGTAGTAATTTTCTCATATACAGAATGACATCCACTCATTTTCTATATTTCAGATTGATGATTGTATAATATTTCTCCACATTGCATTTCTTGGCCTTCTTCCAGCTTGACATTCTTGTCTGCAGAAATGCAACTTTTCTATCAATAAAAGAAATTTCTCACATTTATATAGTGTATTTAAAATATAATTACTTACTTGAAGATATATTTCGCCTCACATAAGAAAATGCAAAAGGAAAACTGAAGTGTTTTCCCCCAAATAAAAGCGATTTCAGGCCCACAGAGATGAATTCAAGCCTTTCCTAGGCAATGCAAATAATTGCGGAAGCTATGGAGTCACACTTAATTGTTTTCCCCATGATTTCTGGACCAGTATTCTAAATATAAGTTACTATCATGATACCAGCACTTATTTCAATCAAAAAAAAAAAAAAAAGATTTTCTAAGCAAATGACTATATAGGGTAGAAGACTGGGGAGGGCAGTAGATGTAATACTCTCTCTTAAAGCAAATCTAAATGATTACTTTTTTTCTGGTATACTTTTGTTTTCTATGTAAAGTCAAGTCTATGTCAATCAAATTTGCATATCAGAAAATGGAGTGCAATCCACACAAACAGATGGGTCTGTAATTAATCTTCGTGTAACAAACCCGATATTGGATAAGTCTAATAAGGCCTTGGTCTACAAGTCCCTCACTTAACCATAGTCTTTTAAGTTAGACTGTGTTGCTCAACAGACACTACTGGATGTCAAAAGCATTATAGCTGCAACCCAAATACCATTCCCAGTTCCAATGGGAGTCCACTTGGATAGAACCTAGAAAATCCACAGTATAATAGTATAATATTGGGGATTATTGACATGATAGAAGTGTCCCTACATTTTGAGACAACCCTAATACCAAAAGTGTTGAAATAATATAACCTTCTCTAAATCTAGATCTAAAACTACAATTTTGTCTCACATTATGTTAAAATGATGTCTAAACACTCTTCTTCATTTTATGAATTAATAGTTAGCCAAAGCTCATGTTTGAAATGATATGTTTTGAATTTTGTCAAATGCTTTAGGACTAGAGAACATGCCCATTATTTGGTCTTTCAAAATTGTTCTGAATCATCTAAACTATACTGGATAAAGCACATTTACCTCCAAGCTAAGTCTTTTTCAGGCTAACTTTAGCACGCTGTTCCCTTTAAAAATGGAATCTGTACTGAAAACTCAAGCAAGGTCTTAAGAATAACTGTGCTGATGGAAACTGTGTAAATAACAATACAATTTATTTGTCATTTTCTCCTTTATTGATTCTGTAAATTTTAGCTAGCAACCATCAACAAAAACATTTTAAACAACTAGAATTATAAACTGTTAAGAATGATATATTGAAAATGTAACTTCTTTTTGCATTTTGACTTTTTGGGCTGCCTGTCTGTGTGATCCATTCTTCAAAATAATATGGAGACCTAAGGAATTTCAAGAAGAAAAATGGAAACTTGGAGAACTTTATTGAGACATTTGTACTAAGAATAGTCCAAAAGGAAAAAAAAAAGTGTCATTTTTCTAAAGTCATACCATCTTGAGCTGTGATCTTGTCAGTTCTTAGTAGCTGAATAGGGTCACTTTCTCCTAGCACTTGAATGTGAGATCTTAGGAGATAAAAAATGATTGAAAGAAACAGTGTTTGAGATTTTTTAAAAAATAAGTTAGCACTTTATTCTTCTTTTAGATTTCATCCAAGATCCATAATAGAGCCAAAGAAACTATTGGCCATGCTAATTTTCTTAAAAAAAAAAAAAAAAGGAGGGTAGGTGGGTAGCATTTTATTGAAAATGCCTAGATATTTTAAAAAAATTTGTGTGTGTGTGTGTGTGTGTGTTTCCTTCAGTGTTAACTATAAATTGACATGTATAATTTTTGCCTCTGGCACACTAGGCATATTCACATCACAAAGTTTCCTATTCCACATGCAAAATAGAGTTAAAATAAAAATCTTTATAATATTTTCCTATGTCCCTCATTTTTCTCCCATTCTTTTTCCTGGTCAAAAGGGGAAGAAGAGTAAAGCTATAACTAATTTTTAGAGTGTATTAAATGGAGTGGTCCTGAATCAAAGCTAGAGATAGAGGTGATATTGAAACTGTTTAACAACCTGCTTACCTCCTTAGGATAGAGTGTTTACCAACTCTGCACAATTGGAGTGTTTGCCAACTCTACACAAAAGAGCTGGCCCAGGAGTGTATATCTGGTACATAGGAGTCCTAGCTTCTTACTGGTGGCTTCAATAACCACTCCTCTATGTGTTGACATGATTTGCTAAAGCAAGAATTGGATGCTTTGTCCTCCCTTTCACCTACTCTTTAGAAATAAGGATAGAACTCTTGCTACCTGGTTTCGAGTTATAGACATTTGATGAGCCACCTTTCCTCAGCAAGATGGATTGATGGAGTGGCTACAACAATGGGCTCAAGCATAACAATGATTGTGAGGATGGCACAGGACCAGGCAGTGTTTCGTTCTGTTGTACATAGGGTCGCTATGAGTTGGAACCAACTACTCAACGGCACCTAACAACAACAACAACAACACTTTTCACGATAAAAGAAAAGCAAAGCTCATAAAATTTATGTATCCTACGATATCTCTGTCTATATTTCAAATATATTTATTCATCCTAGCACAAGATGAAAAGGGTACATTATTTAAACAGATGTGCCAGTTATACCATAAAAAATGCTGCCTTGAAATCACAAAGTGTTGATTTACATAGCTTCATAGAATGGAAAACAATGTTCATATTTCTCTTGGGAATAAACACACACACACACACACACACACACACACACACACATATATATATACATACATATACATATTTGATAACTACTTTGACACAATGATATATCTTCTGTCCTGAAAATTTGTAGCTGGAATTTTGAAAACTATTCTCTGAAGAGCAGTTGGCTTACCAAGCTTTTATTTGACTGTCCACTTTAATTGTCATAATTTTTGGTATACACATACTCCTTAGATATCCTTGTGGTTCCATTCTTTCCATTGCCTCATTCTACTCATCACCATTCCCTTGTACTTAAGTAGTTTTTATTTTTATTTTTTTAGTTTTCCCTGGTTTCTATTTGCAAATGTATTACCAATGTCCTACAGGATTGTGACAAGAGGGTTTCAGAGATACGGAGCAAATCCATGACTCTTCTCTAAGATCATAATTGCTCACTCCCTACATGTTATCCTTCTACATCCTGTCTCCACTTCCTCTAGCCGTGTGTATTTACATGTAGTTCTTAAATATTGTATGCTTTTCAAACTCCTGATTTTTCACACTTGCTGTTTCTGCCATCAGAAATTATCTTCCAGTTTCTTTTATTTTTCTAGCTAATTTCTCAAGAAGAAAGGCAAGGCTCCCTTCCCACTTCCCGGGAATCTTTTCTGAATCCAATTACGTATCTGGGTTCAGGGCTCTTATTCTCTTTCCTCATAACAGCCTGTGCTTCTGAACATGATTTTATCCTAGCTTCTTTCTCACACATGAACATGTTTATTTGTTTGTATCTGTAGCAGAAATAAAATTTCTGTGAGATCAGTGTCTACGTCAGAATTCTAACACTTAACAAAAGGCCTAACCTAGAGTAGGTGCTCAATAATTTTTTTAAATAAATGAATGAATAAATTAAAAATAGCCAAAAATTAATGATGTTGGAAGGAAATGAGAAAATAAGGCTGTATTTTTGTAATTTTCCAATCTATAAACCAATATTCTTAAAAAGCCATGAAAAATTTTTGATAAGGTTGTTTGTTATTGTGTAGTGTAATAAGGATTTTGCCCTAATCCAAAGAAAGGGCTGGCCTTTGTGCCTGGCTACCAGAAAGTTAACTCTCAACCTTTGAATTTTTCCAGGTGATAGGAATGAATGTCTTCAGTATTCATGCTGTACTCATTAGATCACAAATGATAGTTTATGATAATGAGGTAGTTTACGGTGAATTCCTCAGACCATGTGGTTTCAACCTAACCTCTTGGAAGGATGGGCTGGAAACTGAGTTCAACCACATAGGCAATCAATCAATAAGTCCCAACCAAAACTATGGGCGCTGAAGCTTGGGTGATTTCCCTTCATTAGTAATACTCCGAGTGTATTGTTAAATATGGAATCCAGGATTGTAACATGTTCGAGGATATAAAAATCTTCACATTTAGAACACTCCAAAACTCCCCTATGTACTTCTTTCTTTGGTTCTAAGTTGTATTATTTCCTTGTAATGAATGTAGCTATGAGAATAATAGGTTTCAGTGAGTTCTGTGAGTGTTTGTAATGAATTATCAAAACTGAAAGTAGTTTTGAAAAACTTCAAAATAGAATTTGGTTTCAGAAGTGAGGGCATCTTGTTTGGAATCTTCCTTCTGATACTGTAATTGGACCACAACTTCTTGCAGTTGGAGTCAAACATCTTAGAGTAGACTTGGCAGTTTGGAGCACTGTGTCTTTAGCCTTGCAGTTTGGCTAACTTCATCTAGCTCTTAAGTATATTTAAGTCTCAAATTCCATGTTATTTTGGAAGTTTATTTTGTCTTCTAGATTGAAAAATGCTCTAGCAATAACAACTGTTTTGAGACATAAACTTACAAGTGTATGGATCAGTCCACAATCTGATTGGTGTAATCTGAGAAACTCTGAGATCTTTCCTGGACAAAAATATTTTTTCAGGGAAATGTAATCATTTCTGAAACTGGAAAATTGAATTTAGTATTCATACTATTTAAGATGCAATACTTTATTTTGCATTGGAAGAGTGGTTTATCTTATCTCTGGTATCCTTCCATTTATGCTAGTGAAGGAAAGAGTGGTTAGTAGAAAGATCATAGAACTTGAAGTATGATAGTGTTGGGTTTCAATTCTTGATCCCTTCACTTATTAGCTAGTGGTACTGAACTGAACAGTTACCTCATCTGTCAAAAGATAATGGTAATGTTATGATATTAAAAGCAATATAACACAAGAGATAACAAGATAGCTTCTAGAACAAAATTGCCTAACTTTAAATTCTGTCCTGGATTGAAAACACACAGTCTGTTAGAGTTAAATCAAGGAGATTTATTCAAAGTCCAGAGAACAGTATGGGCCAGGAAAGCATCCAACATCACAAAGTAAAAATGTCGGCTCTGAGGAGCAACAAAGAAAAAGCCATTCTTATTGGATTAAGTCAGGAGCAAAAGCTACAATATTATAATTGGCAATTGGCTGGGAGGTAATTGGTGAAGTTAAAGGTGAGACATCTCAAAGCGGGATTTTTCCTTGGATTGGTTGATAACATACATGTGGGATTACATGATTGGTTAAGAGTACATAATTGCAGACTTATGTGATTTTCAGATAATTACAGTCATTAAAACAATCACAGAACATGTTTTTCTGAGGATATGCTATAAAAACTGCCTTCTCAAGCATGCCTTTTCCTGAGGGTCTATTGTAAAGGAGATTTTTTGATAATGCCGTGTGTCATGACCCTCCAGGAACACACTGTTGATATCCTACATCTGCCTGACCACAGAGAAAAGTATTTCCTTTATGGTACATGGTTAAGTCAGCACAAAGATTAACATCTACAGGGGCTAAAATAGCTAAGAAAATTAATTCAATCTTTAGCATTAAATAAGACATCTTACTTTTAGTCCAAAGCCTCAGATTTCAGAGCACTAACTCAATCCGAAGTAAATGAATTTATATGCTTTGAGACCTCAAGTGGGTTATTTAACTTTTCTAATTCTCAGATTTCTCCTTTGTTTGTAAAAGGAAAATAATGATAATAAGGAGGAGGAGGAGGAGGAGAACAAGGAGAAGAACAACAAAAAGAAGAAGAGCAAAAACAAGAGGAAGAACAAGAAGAAGAATCTCGTAGATTTGTTCTTTGGATTAAATGAGGCTACTGAGGGAAAGCGAATGAGGGCACACAGTGAGTGCTTGAGAAGAGTTAGCTAATACATTTCTTCAATCTTGTAAAAATTGTCATATAACTGTTTCCTTTTGTGTCTACTAAAAGCTTAACACAATGCCTCTCATAAAGTAGAAGCGCAATAAACTATTATTCTTAGACATTCATTTTACTGATATTTATTAAATTCTTTTTTACACATAAAGTGTTTCACCTTATCTTTGCAAACCTTTGGAGCCCATTTTCTAAGCTTACAAGAGGTCAATCAATGTACTGGCTTAAGGGGAGAAAAAGTCTCTTGGAATTGTTTATAAATTCAGTGCTTCAGATCATTAATCAAAACCACATTGTTTAGAATTTTTGCTTCATTTTTGTTGTAAAATAGTTAATACGTCAGTCTCACGTAAAAGAAGTAAAAATTAATCACCTCCACCCTCAGCCAAAAAAAAAAAAAAAAAATGAGACTTGGAATACAAATGACAGCAACACACTGTGATTCTTCTTTCTGTTCATATATTTAGGTGTGGATGTGAAGGGACAGATAGAAATCTGTGGAGAGATTCTTTAAGCCGGTGATTCTGAAGGTTGTGGAAAGTGTCTCCCAAGTTTTCAATGGCTTTCAGCTTTGATCTCAGACTCCAGAGCTTGTCCTACAACAAATGATATCAAACTTATGCATACTCTAACATTTTTGAGATTCAGTCATTAGATTTAGGAGAACATACGCAAAATATTCTCCAAAAATCAATTATACAGTAGAATAATACTGATATTAAAATATTAATAAAGCTCCTGAGAGACAGTTCAGTTATTTTTGCTCCAAATATAGTAAATTTCTCCTCATGTATTATACATCGTTTAAATTAGTGTAACATAAATAATACATAACTTATTTATTTATAAGAAATACACTTTTTGTTCACCTTTTCTAGTTCCCCAGCATATTATTATTCATATTCTCGAGGTAAGCTCATCACCTATGTTAGCTGAGTATTGGACAATGTGCATAAAATATGAAACCATTAGATGACTCAGATGAACTTTTGATAACTATTAAGAAACACTAAAATGTTTAATTTAAAAGGAAAAATAAAATGGTCAGGGATTGATATTACTTACTATGTAATCCCATATATTTCCATGTATGAATACACTTCATAATGTATGCAATGGTAATATAGATAACACACTAATATTAAAAAAATTGAAGTTCTGAGCTATTCACAGAAAAATATTTTTCATGTGTAGAATGGTTTTGAGAAATAAGCTCTTAGAAACAGGAAACAATGTACTGCTAGATCCTCTTTTTGCAAAGATGAGTCTCATTAGGAGCTCTAGTGGTGTAGTGATTAAGAGCTACAACTACTAACCAAAATCTCAGCAGTTTGAATCCACCAGTCGCCATCAGTCAGAATCAATTCGATGGCAACTTTTTTTTTTTTTTTTTTTTTATTCTCATTAACCTGGGACTTTTCTACGTAAAGAGTCCAGAATTCATCAGGTTAACCAACATCACCGAAAGTGAATCTAAGATTTTTGGCGTATAAACTAATATGGTAGCATCTTTGAGACTATTATTCCAATGATATTCTTGTATCTCTTTCACTTTCTGGGAGTTAAAAATAAAAGCAAATATGTCCAAGTTCTATTCAGTCTGAATGCAATCTAATACTTTCATAATTTAAGCATGATTTTCTTTCTTGCGTGAGGTGTTATGGGCTAAAATCAGAACTAAATTGACACTGTATTTATAATTCTATTCCCGTCTTTTAACAAGATGTCCAAGGGAATTAGTCTTTCAATAGATATCAGAAAATGGAAGGATTGTAAGTTAATTTTTTAATTTTTCTTAAAATTAATTTCAAAACAAGCATAAGAAGTTTCATAATCTCTCACACACACACACACACATGCACAAACAAAATTATCTTTTCTTCACCCCTGGTCTGGGTAGACACCAATCAAGACAACAAACATTCACCACCAGACTGAGTCCAGTACAGCTAGATGGTGCCTGGCTGCCACCACTGACTGCTCTGGCCGGGATCACAATAGAGGGTCCTGGACAGAGCTGTAAAAGGATGTAGAACAAAAGACTAACTCACAAAAAAAAAAAAAAAAAAAAAGACGAGATTTACTGACAGACTGGAGAAACCCTGAGAGTATGGCCCTCGGACACCCTTTTAGCTCAGTGGTGAAGTCACTCTCGAAGTTCACAGTTCAGCCAGGGATTGGACAGCCTCATAAAACAAAACAGGACTAATGAGGCACAGCAGTCCAAGGACAAGGACTAGAAGGCAGTAGGGGACAGGAAAGCTGGTGATAGGGAGCCCAAGGTTGAGAAGGGACAGTGTTGACATGTCGTGGGGTTGTTAACCATTGTCATAGGGCGATAGGTGTACTAACTGTTTAATGAGAAACTATCTGTTCTGCAAACTTTCATCTAAGGTACAAAAAAAAAGAATTATGTATGTGAGATCAAATTGACAACAGCAACTCAAAAGGTTTGATGGGAAGCTGAGGGGGCAGTGAGTTGAAGATAATGGTGATGGAATAATTTGGAAAAGATAGTGAGAATAGCAGCACAACTGGAAGAATGTAATTGAAGTCACTAAATGGTACATGTAGAAATTTTTGAAATGGTGTTACTTTGGCTATGTATATTTCAACCAAAAAAAAGTCCTCTAAGGTCGAGAAGGGAAAGTGTTGACATGTCATGGGGTTGTTAACCAATGTCATAAAACAATATGTGTACTGACTGACTGTTTAATGAGAAACTATTTGTTCTGTAAACCTTCATCCAAAGTACAATAAAAAAGATTAAAAAGAAAAGAAACATTCATTACTGTGTCCAGCTCTACCGTTCTGGATTCCTCTTCATTTTCCTTCTCTTGCTGCAACTTCCTCTAGCCCTGAAGCTTGTATATCCCTAATCATCACCACATAAAAACATTAAGGAATAATAAAAGTAATGATATTATCAATAAAATAACACTGACTCACATTTATTGAGCGATTTTAAGATAAATCTAGATATTTTATATACATTTTCATTTAATGGATTAATTTTGTGTATTAATTTTCACTTAATTCACAGAAATACTGTGAGAAGTTCACTTTTTTATGTCCAATTTACAAAATAAGAACTGAGGCATGGAGTTGTCACATGACACATCAAACTTAAAACAGCTATTTATGTCAAAGTCAATGTTTTCAAAAATAATAAAAAAAATTCTCTTAACCATTAACAGTTACATTATATTAACCATTTACCTCACTTTTGCTTTAATTCCTGGACGTCAAGACCAAATCCTTAAATATTTAACAAATCTTTAACATCCTCGATACTGAATCTCGTGCAAAGCCCTAGTCAATAAGACTCTGTTGGTGAAAGTTTGAGACACACATTTCTTTCTCAACAGTTATGCATTATCATCTATGGGCTTTGGAAGGAGATTGTTGGAATAATTCTCAGTGACCAGCTGTGAAGGAAGTTTTCATCCTATAGTGGTAATTTGTTTCTTGGGTAATTATTTAATTTCATTACCAGCCCATTGCACATGGTATTTGACATTTCCTCCTGGAGTCTGCATGTCAACCCATGATTGTTTAGCACAGTGAGAAACCATCTCCAACTTTTGTTTGTCATGAAATTCCTAGTTCTTGTTGAGAAAAGTGTCTCGTAAGTGCTCAGAGTGGAGCAGAAGAAACTGACAGAAATATTTGAAGTGCAATGAGTGGTTACCAGCTTGAAGCAGATAAGTTCATCATTTTTCCAGGTTTCCTAAATGACTGTAATCAGGACATTCCTGTGGACAGTAATATTTCAGAATACAATTCTCGCTGATCTTCAAGGTGACAAATATATTCAAGGTTTCTTGGGGGAAAAAAACAATTCTATGAGTGAAGGGGCATGGAGGGCATTCATTACAGAAAAGCTAAAAAGTCATCTTTATATAACATCCTTTTCCTCCTCCTTCTTCCTCTGCTTCTGTCACTTCTTTTGCTTCTCTTTTCACCTCTATACATCTGCCAACATGCATACATATGTATGCAGAGATGTGTATACACATATACTTGTGCATATATATATATATACCAATATAAATCTACACTGTTAGAAATATAAATAGATATGTAAATATATATATATACATATGTGTGTATATATATATATATATATATAAGCATATTCTGTGGTTTCTTTGTGTTTGTAGAGGCACCCAAAGATTAGAATAATTCAATGATACCAAGTATTTCCACATTCTAAATCTAGATGCTTCAGTATCAGTGAAGAACAGGATGTTTTATTGTTGTTGTTCAATGCCATAGAGTTTGTTTCAGCTCATAGAGATCCTATTTACAGCAGGAGAAAACACCGGCCAGTCCGGTGTCATCCTCACAATCCTTGCTATGTTTAAGCCTATTGTTGCAGCCACTATGTCAAGCCATCTCCTTAAGGGTCTTCCTCGTTTTTGATGACCCTCTAATTTACCAAACATGAGGTCCTTCTTCAGGAACTGACGATTCCATTGCCTTTCCTAGAGTAAGGAATCAAGAAATGGAATTCAGTTTATATCATGAGAAAATCTCAACCAGAGAGATTGACTATATTAGCCTGAGAATCATTCAAACAGAACAAGTGTACACTAAATGGTTTAAAGTCAAGAATGATGTGTGTCAGGGTTGTATCATCGCACATATTGAGTCTGTATGCTGAGCAAATAATCCGAGAACCTGGACTATATGAAGAAGAATGCAGCATCAGGATTGGAGGAAGGCTCATTAACAACCTGCCATATGAAGATGACACAACCTTGCTTGCTGAAAGTGAAAAGGACTTGAAGCACTTACTGATGAAGATCAAAGATCATGGCCTTCAGTATGGATTACACCTCAACATAAAGAAAACAAAAATCCTCACAACTGGACCAATAAACAACATTATGATAAATGGAGAAAAGATTGAAGTTGTCAAGCATTTCATTTTATTTGACTCCACAATCAATGCACAGGAAGAAATAGTCAAGAAATCAAAAGATGCAATGCATTGGGCAAATCTACTGCAAAAGATCTCTTTAAAGTGTTAAAAATCAAATATGTCAGTTTAAGAACTATGGTGCAACTGACCCAAGCCATGGTGTTTTCAACCGCCTTATATGCATGTGAAAGCTAGACAGTGAATAAGGAAGATCGAAGAAGAATTGATGACTTTGAATTATGGTGTTGGTGAAGAATATTGAATATATCATGGACTGCCAGGAGAACGAATAAATCTGTCTTGGGAGAACTACAGCCAGAATACTCATTAGAAGTAAATATGATGAGACTTTGTCTCACATTCTTTGGACTTGTTATCAGGCAGGATCAGTCCCTGGACAAGTACATCATGCTGGTAAAGCAGAGTGTCAGCGAAAAAGAGGAAATTCCTTATTCAGATGGATTGATATAGTGGCTGAAACAATGGGCTCAATCATAAAAACAATTGTGAGGATGGTACAGGACCAAGCAGTGTTTTGTTCTGTTGTACATAGGGTAGCTCTGAGTTGGAACAGGTTTGATGGCATCTGACAATAACAACAAAAACAGCCTGGTCAGTCACTTTAGGAATGAGCTGCAGATACAGATTGTTATGGATTGAATTGTGTCCCTCCAAAATATGTGCTGAAAACCCGACCCCTATACCTGTGGGTGGTACAAACAGTTAAGCACTTGACTTCTAACTGAAGTGTTAACAATTTGAACCCATCCAGAGATGCTTGGGAAGACAGTCCTGGCAATCTGCTCCAAAAAGTCACAGGCTTGAAAACTCTATGGAGCACCTTTCTACTCTGCACACGCGGTGTTGCCATGACTTGGAATCTCAGCAACTAACAACAACATACCTGTGAATGTAATATAATGCGATGTAATTACGTTCCATAATGCACTGTAATGTTAAGCTAATGAGGCCATACCAGTGTAGGTTGTGTCCTAATCCTAATCAGTTCTGAGTTGTGAAAAGTACTGGTGAGTCAGACAGAAGCAAGCACATCCTGGGGAAGACAGATGCCATGTGATGATCCCTAAGAATTAAGGAATGCCTGAGCTACTGGCAAGAAAAAAATTGATATTGAGGTCCTGACTTGGGCTTTTAGACTCCTGAACTGTGAGAAAATGAGTTTTTGTTCTTTAAAGCCACCCACTTGTGGTATTTCTATTGTAGCATAAACTAAGACCTAAGTTTTGCCAGTTCAAGCATGTGACAGAACCTACTGTGTGTTATTCTGAGGGAAGAAAAATGCCTTGTCGAAGACAGATTCATGCTACTGAGTGAATTCAACAGAAAAAGGCTTGAGTGGAGCATTAGATACAGAAGATGACATGTTGTAAGATGCCAGCTGAGATAGTGTCCCCAATATCAAAGGAGCTGCAGGCAAGAGATCCTCAAAGTGTTTGAGTGTGTGTGTGTGTGTGTGTGTGTGTGTGTGTGTGTTTGAGTAGGAGTTCAGAAGAACCAATACAAGCAGCCATTGAAAGAAAGTATCTATATTTGGTATCAATCACAAGCAGATTGCAGCTGCAACAGTCCAGTATGAACTTTTCTTTCTCTTTTTTTCTTTTCACTCTCCCTATATCTGACCAAGAGTTGCTACAAACAGCAGCTAGTGAGAGGACGAGAAAGTTAATTGAGAAATAGAGAAGGGACAAGTGAACTTTGCTTTCTTTCTAATTGTAGGTTTCCCAGGCTGAGTTTGGCTCAACCTTCCAAAGGGGTGAGTGTAAGGGTGAGATTGTGAGATTTTTATATTATATTGGACTGAAAATTTTACTTGGTAAAGGGAATATTTGCTTGTATCTGAGGGTTATCAGAAAAGTTAGGAGACAAGCCAGAGATTGGCAGAGTTGAGAAAGAGGCAAGTGGGCAAGAAGGAAGGAACAAAATGATCGGTAAGGAAATAAGGCAGTCACATAAACGTGCAAAGAATTACTTCCTGCTTGACACATACAGAAAAGGGCTTATTCAGTTATATGTATAATTGTGATTACTATGTGTCCTTCATGAGGTTAAGGATTTTGTATACATAAATGTCTATAAATTTATTTCAATTTATATGGAATACACCCTACTTGATAATGAAAGTACGTGTGAAAGAAAATCAAGTAGAACACTGTTAACATGTCTTTATTGGAAAATGCTGGGCATGAAAAGGCTCCAGAGGAGTGTTTAGACTTGGGAAAGGAGGCAGGGGATATGGAATGTTATTGTGGGATTTTAACAGAAGGAGACTATTGATGTTCAGCTAAGTTATGCTTGATGTTCAGATATAGGAATAGAAAAATTGTTCTTGAGAACTTGCAGCCATTGTATGGGCAGTCTTTATTAAGAGTGAGGAAAAGGAGGAACGTTTAGAGGGTAAAGTCTTATTCAAGAGGGGATGAAGAGAAACAGCTCCAGGGGACAAGGACACATGAAGGTGAAGGCAACAGTAAGAAATTATCAAGTCCTTCAGTGTCTCTTAATACATGACTTTCATTTCAGAAAAACCATAGATTTATTCCCCACCATGGAAAGAAAAATTGCTTTGGCCAACCGATTTCACCTGTTAGGTATATGGGTAAATCCAGAGAGTAGAGGGAAAGAGAATTGTTTAAAGACAAGTATATTTTTCATCCTAAGTTAGTTGTATATGGAAAATTCAAACCCCAAGGATTCAAAAACTTCTTCCTATCTTGGAAAAACAAAGGTCTAAAAAGGTTAAAGGTGCTGATTTTGTATATTATACCAATAGATGTTTTTATGTTTTCCTTATGTTATGAATTTATCCAAATACTGTTTTATCAATTCCTCACCACAAAAAGCAGAATCAAAAATCCATTTATTGATGAGTTAGATTTTGGGAATGTACTAGAAAAACTAGAGAAACACCACTGTCATTATGATTTCTGGTTTTTAAACCACATTCTTAAGCCACCGTCAAAAAAAAATTTAGACTTAGATAGGAAGAGACTTTATTCAGAAGACAGACTACTGGAATAGGGAGAAAGGTTTGATCTCAGAAATCTGCCAGCATCTAAAAATCGAAGATAATTTTTTTTTTTTTTAAGTTTATGGGGTCAAAAAGGGTAAGCAAAGATTAGCAAAGATTTTTAAGGGGGAATTGGTTAAGCAAGCGGAAATGACCAGTGGGGTCTGATCAGAAAAATGTCTCTCTATGGTTCACAGATTCTCAGTATAAACTGATGTGGGTACATCCTGCTTTTTTGCTGCTAGGTGAGGCTCAAGAGCAGAGTTCAGAAGCCTGTAGGGAGGAAGGGAGACTCACTAAAATTTGGTCAATATAAAGCAAAGGGTAAGAAGTCCTCAACTGAGATCACTTCGTCAAGATCTCAGGAAAAAAATAAATAAATAACAAAAGCACATATGAAGTGCATTTAAAAAAAATTACCAAAGGAAAAAAAGACATGCAAGTACGTACTTAAGAAAAGACATGGAGAAAAAAGAAAAGGAACAACAAGTATTTAACACCCCCCTATTTATTTGTAAACATTTAAAACAAGAGTTTCCCCAGAATACAGGTAAGAACAAATTGGGAGCTTTGCGGCTATTTGCAAATAGGATTATGTCTATATACACAGTAAGAATAAGTATTTTAAAAAGATTTTATCCACTTCTATGCTGCATAGCAGAAAAATGCATATTTCAGTAATTCACTGGGTATTTTATTATATGTTGGTCACTCATATACACTAACCATATCTCTTAGTTGTCTAGTGCTACCATAACAGAAATACCACTTGTGAGTGGTTTTATTGTTGTTGTTGTTGTTAGGTGCTGTTGAGTTGGTTCTGAATCATATCAATCCTATGAACAGCAGAATGAAACAATGCCCAGTCCTGCACCATCCTCACAATCGTTGTTATATTTGAGCCTATTGTTGAAGCCACTATGTCAATCCATCTCATTGAGAGTCTTCCTCTTTTTCACTGACCTTCTACTTTACCAAGTTTGATGTCCTTCTCCAGGGACTGGTCCCTCTTGATAACATGTCCAAAGTTCATGAGATGAAGTCTAACCATCCTCAATTCCAAGGAGCATTCTCCATAATACCAATCCAAGAACCAGTGCTCTGAATTCAGACTGCTAGCCTCCTAAACTGTGAGAAAATTAATTTCTGTTTGTTAAAGTCACCCAACTGTGGTATTTATGTTATAGCAACACTAGATAACTAAGACAGAATTTGGTACCGAGAACTGGGAGTGCTACTCTAACAGATAGCTAAAATGCAGAATTGATTTTGGAATTGGGTAATGGGTAGAGGCTAAAGAGCTTTCAGGAGGACTGAGGTTTACCTGACCCAAGCCATGATGTTTTCACTTGCCTCATATGCATGTGAAAGCTGGACAATGAATAAGGAAGACTGAAGAAGAATTCATGCCTTTGAATTATGGTGTTGGCAAAAAATATTGAATAATACACCATGGACATGGACTGCCAGAAGAATGAATAAATGTGTCTTGGAAGAAGTACGGTCAGACTGCTCCTCAGAAGCAAGGATGGTAAAACTTCATCTCATCTGCTTTGGACATGTTGTCAGGAGGGACCAGTCCTTGGAGAAGGACATCATGCTTGGTAAGGTAGAGAGGGTCAGAGAAAACGAGGAAGACTCTCATGGAGATGGACTGACACAGCGGCTGCAATAACAGGCTCAAGCATAACGATTGTGAGGATGGCGCAGGACCAGGCAGTGTTCCGTTACGTTGTACCTAGGTTCACTATGAGTCAGAACCAACTTGATGGTACCTAACTACGACAACAACAGTGGTCAATATCAGAGTTTTTGCACATTGCATCATCATTTGTGTCACCAAAATATCTATAGAGTAGCATTTCATAAATGAGCGCTCCACTTTTTTCTTCAGGACTTTTTCCAGACTGATAAAACCCACTCTGCAAGTTTTGATTCACAAGCACCTGCTTCGTCAACAACAACCACCTCACTGCTTCCTGGATGGTTGTGATTGTAAGATGTCTTGAATTACATAGATGTTAAATGTGAAAACCGTGCACATTTGCATTCATGAAATATTGTATAAGAGCTTATTAGTGTCTTTCAAATGTACTCTTAGAAAAAGAGACTATTTCCTCAAGACTTGATTTAGGATACAAAAAAATGGGAAGAAAGTCACATGCATTTGAAAGATTTCCATTGAATTCCTCAGTTATAGAGGAGGAAAATGTATGAAACTGTATTCAGTCTGTTCTCTTAGTGTGGTACTTTATTTTGTATGTTATTTTTCTTTTCTTGCTTTGTTTGTCTCTTTTTTGTTTCCCCATTCTTCTTTTCTTGACTTCTTCCTCTCCCAAGAATATGAGCACCTTCAAGATGCTCGGTTACCTATAAGAACATAACAAATAGTTCCTAATATGAAGTAATTAAAATAATTACCACACATTAAAAGCCACACTCATCATTAACTTTTAAGTTCATCCAGGCTTTTCTCTTCCTCTGCTTCTGAAGAGGATTCAAGATTTCTTTGTTTAGTCTCTTCCAGTTTTCCAACTTCTTAGGAAGGTCAGCCTTGCTAGTTAATTTTTTGGGGGTTTGATGCTGAAGGATTTCGAATAAAAGGGTAGCAGCCAATTGTTCGGGGAAGAAAGCATAAAAATAATAAGTACATGAGCTAGGCAGATTTTGAAAGCACAGAGGATGGAAAGGAGCTAACCATGCCACATGTCATGATGTCACATGTTACTTATTTAAGAAGTACCATTATGTTCTATGTATTTCCACTCAAGTTATTTGGATATTACCTGAAAAAAAAAGATGGAGCCATTGTGAATGTAATTTTGGTTACTGTTTTATTTTGTTTTGACAACAAACCATGACAAGAAATTGACCACATGGGTCATGAGTTTACAGGTGGTACCAAGAGTTCCAAATTCAAATGCATTCAAAGACCCAGACCAGTAATAGATATTAGGAAAACAGGCAAAACATTTCCTTTTACAAAAAATGGTGAGTATGGAAAATTGGAAAGGACAAGTTCCAAGGAAAATATTTAAATTTACACATTTATTAACACTTTGAACAAGCATTATTGCAGCCGCAAGCTAATCGAAGGTGGACAGTGTGAAATCTCAATATCACACAAATGAGAACCAAAGATAACTTTTGATCACATATTCCATGGAACACAAAAAGAAAGATCTAAGATCTAAAGCAATGACCTTATACAGAATAAATACTCAAAACTATACACTGAAATGAATTTGCATTCATGATTAAGAACAAATATAAAAATTAATACACAAAATTTCCTGTATGGAAAATATATATTCTTTAAAATGACTGCAGATGCTTTCAAATACTGAAAATAAAACAATCTAACTTCACAAAACCTAGTAAATCTCTATTCCATGAAGCGCAAGATGTTTTGTAACATTTAGAATGTAGAAATAAGTATCAAATTATTTCTGAAGGGCTGTTTTTACAAACATTCTTTCCTTGGGGCTCCAGGAGAGTTTGATCTTTAGCCCTGAGTAGCCTGAAACAGCCTCAGGACAGAAATGCCTTTAGTACTCCCTCCTTTCATTATCCTGCCTCTAGGCTGTATTGAGGAAAAGATAACCTCTAGTTTCCTATAGTTCAGGGAAAGTTTGCCTGTGTGATTGTGTAAGGAAAAGCATTGGGGATTTGTTTATGTGTTGCTTCAGATGTTTTACTATATCACATTGGAAAAAAATATATATATGTGAAATAATTCACCACGTGTATATTGAAGAGGCCTGGTGGCACCGTGATTAAGGGTTCAGCTGCTAACTGAAAGGTCCATAGTTCGAACTCACCAGCCGTTTCATGGGAGAAAGATGTGGCAGTCTGCTTCCATGAAGATTTACAGCCTTGAAAACCATAAGGGGCAGTTCTACTCCATCCTATAGGGTTTCTATGAGTTGGAATCAACGCAATGACAATAATGACAATGTTTTTATTCTTTTTTTTTTTTTTTGGTTGGTGATATGAGTGCCTTAAGGGGAAGGTGTTTTGTTGCTTACTTTGCATTTTTGATGCTTCCATAATGTTTAACATACAGTAGGTATGCAATGAATATTTGTTGAATGAATATATATGTTATGAAGTGTTAGAAAATTTTGTGATAGTGTGCTAAAAAATGTATGTAAGTCCATTAAGCAATTAGTATTCCAGAATTTGATTTTTATTTTTTGTCATTATTGTTAGTTTTCTTAGGTGGCATCAAGTCAGTTCCTAATCATGTCAAGTTTGTGTACAACAGAACGAAATACTGCCTTGTCCTGTACCATCCTCAAAATCATTGCTATATTTGGGCATATTGTGGTAGCCACTGTGTCAATCCACTTGTTGAGAGTCTTCCTCTTTTTCGCTGACTCTCTACCTTACCAACCATGAAGTCCTTCACCAGGGAATGGTCCCTCTTGATAACACGTCCAAAGTTCATGAGGCAAAGTCTCACCTTCCTCAATTCCAAGGAATATTGTGGTTGTATTTCTTCCAAGACAGACTTGTTCGTTCTTCTGGCAGTCCATGCTATAATCAAATTCTTCACCAAAACCATAATTCAAAGGCATCAGTTCTTCTTAGGTCTTCCTTATTCACTGTCCAACTTTCAAATACAAATAAGGTAATTGAAAATACCATGTCTTGGGTCAGGCGCACCTTAGTCCTCAAAGTGACATCTTCACTTTTCAGCATTTTAAAGAGGTCTTTTGCAGCACAGTTCCTCAATGCAATGCATCATTTAATTTCTTGACTGCTGCTTCCATGGGCATTGATTGTGAATCCAAGTAAAATGAACTCCTTAGTCTTCAAATACTGAAGTGATATCTTTGATTTTTAACACTTTAAAGAGTTCTTTTGCAGCAGATTTGCTCAAGGCAGTGCGTCGTTTGATTTCTTGACTGCTGCTTCCATGGGGTGTTGATTGTAGATTCAGGTAAAATGAAATCCTTAATGACTTCAATCTTTTCTCCATTTATTATGATGTTGCTTATTCATCCATTTGTAAGGATTTCTGTTTTCTTTATGTTGCGGTGCAAGCCATATTGAAGGCTGTAGCCTTTGATCTTCATCAGTAAATGCTTCAAGTCCTCTTCACTTTCAGCCAGCAAAGTTGTGCCATCCGCATAACGAAGGCTGATAACGAGTCTTCCTCTAATCCTGATGCCCATTCTTCATAATATAGTATAGTTTCTCAGATTATTTCCTCAGCGTACAGATTGAAGAAATATGGTGGAAGGATACAACACTGAGGCACAACTTTCCTGACTTCAAACCACGCAATATCCCTTTGTTCTGTTCAAATGACTGCCTCTTGATTTATGTACAGGTTCCTCATGAGCACAATTAAGTATTCTGGAATTCCCATTCTTCTCAATGTTATCCATAATTTGTTATGATCCCCACAGTTGAATGCCTTTGCATAGTCAATAAAACAAGGGTAAACATCTTTCTGGTATTCTCTGCTTTCAGCCAGGATCCATCTGACATCAGCAATGATATCCCTCATTCCATGTACTCTTCTGAATCCAGCTTGAATTTCTAGCAGTTCCTTGTCGATGTTCTGCTGCAACAACTTTTGACTGGTGTTCAGCAAAACTTTACTTGTGTGTGATGTTAATGATATTGTTTGATAATTTCCATCTTCGATTGGATCACCTTTCTTTGGAACAGGCGTAAATACAGATCTCTTCCAGTCAGTTGGCCAGGTAGTTTTCTTCCAAATTTCTTGGCGTAGATGGGTGAGCAGTTCCAGCGCCTCTTCCATTTGTTGAAATACCTCAGTTGGCATTCTGTCAATTCCTGAAGCCTTATTTTTCACCAAAGTCTCCAGTGCAGCTTGAACGTCTTCCTTCAGTACCATTGGTTCTCAATCATATGCTGCCTTCTGAAATGATTGAACATTGACCAATTCTTTTTCGTACAGTGACTCTTTGTATTCCTTCCATTCTTCTTTTGATGCTCTCTATGTTGTTCAGTTGCCCATAAAAATCTTCACTATTGCAATTGGAGGCTTGAATTTTTTCTTTAGTTCTTTCAGCTTGAGAAATGCCGAGCGTGTTCTTCCCTTTTGGTTTTCTAACTCCAGGTCTTTGCACATATCATTATAATACTTTAGTATATGTATAGTTGTCTTTTATGTTGTTGAAAAAATTATGCATTGAATAAGTCCTTGGTCTTGCAAAATTTTGTCCTGAGATCTCTGGCTTCATCTGTATCATCAAGAACATAATTTCCAACTACATATTATTCTTCTTTGTTTCCAATTTATGCATTCCAATCACCAATAATTATCAGTGCATTTTGATTGCATATTTGATCAATTTCAGACAGTAGAAGTTGCTAAAAATCTTCAATATCTTCATCTTTGGCATTAGTGGTTGGTGTATATATTTGAATAATAATCATATTAACTGGTCTTCCTTGTGGGAAAATGGTTATTATCCTATCACTGACAGCATTGTACTTCAGGATAGATCTTGAAATGTTCTTTTTGACCATGAAGGTGATGCCATCCCTGTTAAATCTGTCCTTCCCAACCTAGTAGACCATATGATTGTCCCATTCAAAATGGCCAATACCAGATCATTTCAGCTCACTAACGCTGAGGATATCGATCTTTATTTGTTCCATTTCATTTTTGACAACGTTCAATTTTCCTATATCATATTTCATACATTCCATATTCTGATTAATGGATATTTTCAGCTGTTTCTTCTCATTTTGAGTCATACTACATCAGCAATGAAGGTCCTGAATTCATGACTCCATCCACATCAGTAAGGTGATTCTACTTTGAAGAAGCAGCTCTCCCCTAGTCATATTTTGAATGCCTTCCAGCTGAGGGGATCATCATCTGGCACTATAACAGACAATGTTCCACTGTTATTCATAACGTTTTCACTGGCCTTTTTTTTTTTTTTTTTTTGAAGTGGATCACCAGGTCTTTCTTCTTAGACTGTCTAAGTCTGTAAGCTCCCTTGAAACCTGTCTGCCATGGGTGACTGTCTGGTATTTGAAATACTTCCAGGATCACAGTAACAGGGAAGCAACCAGAGTAGGGAAAACTGACCAATGAGTGGTGGATTGTTTGATAGTGCTGGAAAATGAGCCCCCAAAGTTGGAAGCCACTCAAAATGTGCAGTGGCTACAACAGTGGACTCGAGCATACCAACAATCATGAAGATGGCCCAGAAATTGGGTCTATTCTGTTGTATATGGGGTCGCGATAAGTTGGAGCTGACTAGATACCAACTAATAATGACAACACTTTTCTAATATTGTATATTCTGATAGTGGAAAGTAAATAATCATTTAGCTTAATTTAGTTAGGGTTGTATTTCTTTCTTTAGAAACTAAAAGAACTTGACTAACACTACGTAATACTATCAGATTTTTTTTGATTCAGAAAGTTTTGTCACATTCAATATACTCATTATCATATTAGAAATTTAAGCATAGACAATATATTATGTGTATATCCATGTATTTATTCATCAAAGTAACATTTACCTACTTTACAGAGTTGAACCTTCTATGATGTTTACAGATGTGTGTAATGGTATGTTCCATCTTTATAGAGCCTTTTTGTTTTCTAGATGTTATTTCATTAGTTATTTCATTCAGATTTTCATCAAGTTCTATGACATTATTTGAACAAGCACAATGACCCAATGTATTGATGATTAATTTATTGTTAATGTTTTTGAATGACTTAGTATCACACAGCAAGTTAATAGCAAGTAAAAACTACATAATCCAATACATATCACCAAAATACAGAGATTGTCACATATTCACCAAGTTACAAATATTGAATAAATTAATGCCACATATATATGAATACTTTTACATATATGTGAATATATGCATATCCAAAAGGTGTTGTATGAAATATTTGATTATATTTAGTTCAGGTTTAAAAGTGCTTAATTTTCCTATTTGAAGGATTTATTGTTCATATAATACTTTTGATAAAGAAGGAAAAATTTTGGAAGACCCCAAATAGGCTGGATCTATGATGGGAGAATATCAAAACATAAAAAGACAGGAAAAGAGGATTAGATTGGCAGAGTTTTTTTTTTTTTTGTGTGTGTGTGTGTGTGTGTAGTTTGGTTTTTAATCTTTTTAATCTAGCGGTACAGACAGAAAAATCAAGGAAGGTAAAAAGTTAACATTGTTACAAAATTTTGCCCACTCCTAATATGTACAGAGGTTCCTGAGTGGTACAAGCAGTTTGCACTTGACTGCTAACCTAGAAGTTGGTGATTCAAATTCACCTAGCGGTGCCTCAGGAGGAAGCCTTGGAGAGCTGCTTCTTTAAAGATTACAGCCAAGAAAACCCTATGGAACTCAGTTCTAATCTCTAATACATGGGGTCACCATGAGTCAGAATTGACACCATGGTGATGAGTTTGATTTTTGTGGAATATGTACAGAGGTCTTTATCTCATCAGTTGTGGATAAATGAGGGTTTATATTAGAAAAATTATTAAGTCGCAACACATCCAGCAGAGCACAAAAATGGCAATAAACATTTAATAAGAAACTATTGATTATTATATTGCGGAAAACGCCATTTCACAAGTTAGGTATGTTGTCAAAATTTTTGAATAAAATGCCGTGCTTGAAAGATATCTCTATAATTAGATGTATTTCTAACCCTGAGGATCACTAAATAAGTACGGAGAGATAAAATTCTGTTATTAGTCAAAAGATAATAAGACCTCAAAGGGGAATATTGAATTAATAAATTTTTGGCTGATGTTTTTAATATTTTGCAGAGTCTATCATGAGTATTATAAGATTAATTCAAGATACACTTTTAGTAATGTCTCTAAGAAATATAAATAATAAAATATGATGATATAGATATCATAATGTGTTATTAACAATGCCTAAATGCATCGGTTTGAATATTTAGAACATGTTGATCTCAAAGCTGGAACAGAGGTAAGACTGCTTATTGAGAGTAGTCATCTCCCTCAAACTGGTTTTGCCCCAGTAGTAAATCTCTCTAGAAACTAAATCTGATCAAGTCCCTACTAAGAAAAATATAGACCATTTTCCCTTGGCTCACAAGACTTTTTATAATTTGTTTTCTTATAATTTTTATTTTTTATAAAATAAATCTTTAATTTCTGATTTTTATAAACTTTTTATAATTGCTTGCTTACTTTAACTGGTCCCATCCTCTTATAACGTACAACCTGGCCACATTAAATAACATCACTGTTGCCTCATTTCAAGAGAACCTTTATACCCATGCAATTTTATGCATACTATTCATCTGTAAAGTAATCTCTGGCTGGGTCCTGCAAATGGTTAATTGTGCTAGGCAGCTAACTGAAAGTCTGGAGGTTAGAGTCCACCCAGAGGCACTTTGGAAGAAATCCCTGGCTATCTACTTCTAAAAAATCAGCTACTAAAAACCCTGTAGAGGACATTTCTTCTGTGACGCATATGGGGTCACCATGAGTCAGAATCCACTCCAGCAAAAATTCTTTTACAGTAAATGCCCTTTGTCTTCTTTACTTGGCTAACTCCTAATCATTCATCAAGACACAGCCAGCTGAAAGTCCACTTCTATCATTATGCCTTCTTTGGATTCCCCTGGACGAAATTATTTTCTTTCTTCCCTTTACTTTCATTTAATTTTCTTCATTCCTTTAATATTGAATTTATCTTCCTAGGCTACTGTCTTAGTCATCTAGTGCTGCTATAACAGAAATACCATAAGTGGATGCCTTCAACAAAGAGAAATTTATTTCTTCATAGTAAAGTAGGCTAAAAGTCCAAATTCAGGGCATCAGCTGCAGGGAAAAGGTTTCTCTCTCTGTCGGCTTTCTCATTGATGTTCCCCCAGACTAGGAGCTTCTCTGCGCAGAACCCCTGGCACTGCTTTCTTGGTAGTATGAGGTCCCCCTTCTCTGCTTGCTTCCCTTCCTTTTATCTCTTGTAAGGAAAAAGGTGGTGCAAGCCACACCCTAGGGAAACTCCCTTCAAATTGGATCAGGGATGTGACTTGGGTAAGGATGGTATTACAATCCCACCCTAATCCTCTTTAATATAAAATTACAATCACAAAATGGAGGCCAATCACACAATTCTGGGAATCATGGCCCAGCCAAATTGATACACATTTTTTTGAGGGGACATAATTCAATCCATGACAGCTATAATAATATCTGATTATTTATCTTTGTCTAACAAGACAATGAGTCTATCAAGGTCTAGTTTTGTATCTATTTAACTTTTATTTTCCTGGTAGTAGAAAATATGACTCAAACATAGCAAATGCTCAATAATTATTTGTTGAATAGTTGAATGAATAAATAAATGAATGCATGAATTATGTTGTTTCTGGCTCTTCAATCTATTATTTTAGAAGTGTATTCTTTATTTTCATTGTATGTTAGCAAATGCCTAATGAGGAAAGAGACAAAATCTGTTTGTAGAGGTGTTAAACACCATTATCCATTTTACAGCAAAGGACATATTTTTAAAGAGATGGTAAGAGACAGATTAACCTGAAACTTTCATCCCCTGATACAAAATCAAGTGCTCTCTGGAAATCATTTTTAAGATTCCCATTTTTGTGTTTCAAGATAAAAAGAGAATAAAGGAAATTTTGTTAAAATGTAACAGTTTTGGGAACATCTTCTTCCATTAAAGAACTTAAACGTTAGACAAAAGAAAAGCAGAAACCTATGTATGTTAATTTACTCCCCCCAATTCACTTCATCTACATTTATACTAAAATTATCCTATTAAAATATATAAACACTGAGTTATTAGATTTAAATAATTTTCCAAAACAGATTTATTTATTCTCCTGGCATGCTATGGTATAATCAGTATTCTTCTAAAACACCATAATTCAAATACATCAATTCTTCTGTCTTCCTTATTCATTATCCAGCTTTTCATGCATAAGAGGCGATTGAAAATACTATGGCTTGGGTCAGGTACATCTTAGTCCTCAAAGTGACATCTTTGCTATCAACACTTTAGTCTTTTGCAGCAGATTTCCCCCATACAATATGTCCTTTGATTTCGTGACTGCTGTTTCCATGGACGTTGATTGCAGATCCAAGTAAAATGAAATTCTTGACAACTTTAACGTTTTATCTGTTTATTAGGATGTTGCTTATTGGTCTAGTTATGAGGATTTTTTTTTCATTATGTTGAGGTGTAATCCATCTTCTCTTCACATATTTTCTTCATCTTTTCTTTCATGTGATTTAGCTACTCTACATTCAAGAGCAAGTTTTAAAGTATTTTCTGACATTCATTTTAGTCTTTTTTCTTTTTTTGTCTTCTTAATGACCTTTTGATTTCTTCACGTATGATGTCCTTGATGCTTCACATAACCCTTCTGGTCTTTGTTCATTAGTGTTTAATGCATAAAATCTATTATTGAGATGTTCTCTAAATTCAAGTGGGATATACCCAAGGTCATAATTTGACTCTCATGTACTTGTTCTAATTTTTTTCAGCATCTTCTTGTACTTGTTCAAGTTGAAGCTGAAGAAGGTGGCTGCTAGGATGTGGACGTATTCTGTTTTTTCCTTAATCTCAATGCATTTGGTTGGTGAAAATTTTTTGAGCTCTTCAGTAATGATATTTGCATTTTTCTTTATTTATATTACATTGAAAAATACATTTAAAATTATAAACTCTTGCTAATATTTGTATCATAGTACTTTAAAATAAAATAATTTATTTTCCTGCTTCATAGTTAAAAGTATAGATCTGAGTCATTCAATACTCCTTAGAGTTTGTAGCATCTCTCCCCCGTTACCCCTCCCTCTGAAAACATATTTTGTCACAATTTGGTTGACAGGATTGTATACAAGTTATGGATTCTGAAACTTTAGAAATACTAGCCTGTGAGAATGTGGGAGATTAATATCAGAGGAATACTGATGGTATATACCTAACTATAAGCTAATTCTTAAAGAATATTCAACATGTTATTGTATACTGTTCAAATTAGTTATGACAAGCTTGTGCTGATAATTTCTGTACAGATGTAGATATCACAGCAGATTCAGTGAGGTTGTCAATAAGAAACAGAAATAGGTATCAGTGAAGACAATTGCAAAAATACTTGAAATTCTAGACAATTTACAAGCATAATATACCAGAATAATGAGGTCCTCAGGTGCTGAGTCTTGGGATCTCCTTCCTTGCAGTAACGACCATCAGGTAGAACATGTGAGGTAAAGTTGTTACCAGACCACTGTATTAGCAGGAGAATCCTGGCTGTATACTAAATTGATCTACAAATGTATTACAGCTCAATTACAATAGGTTTCCCATTTACATATACATTTCAAGATGTTTCCAGGGAGGTGGAGGAGCTCGGATCTACAAAGTGATACAGGAATCCAGGCTTATGGGATTCTATCATCTCCAATACATGGCTTTCAGTTTCAGCATTGGCATCACCATCAGCCAAGAGAAAGGAAAGAGTGCAGAAAATAGTATGAGAAAGTATTTTGGTTTGTTTGCTTGCTTGTTTGTTTGTCTGTTTGTTGCTTTTGTTTTGACCTGAAAGCGATAGTGATACACAAATTTTTGCTCACATAATATTCATTAGAAATCAGTCACATGATCATATTTAACTAAAAGAGAGTCTAGGATCATATAGGCTAATGTTCTAGGATAAAGAATTGGGGAATAGATAACATTTACTGTCACAGCAATATATTTATTTGTCTTTTATCATCCTGATAAGCCCAAGATACATTTAAAATAAATGAAAAAGTTGACTTTGAGTTGATAAGTCCTCAGCTGCTAACTGAAAGGCTGAAAGGTTGGTGGTTCAAATCCACCAGCAGTTCTGAGGGAGAACTGCTTCTATAAAGATGAAAAATAAATAAATAAATAAAACATTGCTATAGAGTCAATTCCGACTCATAGTGACCCTATAGGACAGAGCAGAGCTGCCCCATACGGTTTCCAAGCAGTGGTGAGTGGATTTAAACTGCTGACCCTTTGGTTAGCTGTCAAGTTCTTAACTACTGTCCCACCAGGACTCCATGAAAACCCTATAGGGTAGTTCTATTCTGTCCTATAGGGTCACCTATGAGTCAAACAAGTAAGATGCACTACATATGCAAAATCTTGAAATGATTCTCAGTATTCCTTCTTTAATTTGCAACCAAATTTATCCTCTTATGATCCCAACATTTGTCTACTTCTCAAACACTCCAAACACTCCACACTTTTCCATAAATAGCATTAGATAAACCACACGTTGATTTAACTCTGAAAACTTATTGATTCGTTTGCATGAAACTTTTCTCACTGTTGTATCACGAACATGATAAAGGGACTCAGTCACCAAATAAATCAGGAGAATACAGAGCTGATTTATATTAAGAAATATCGGCAGTAGTTCTTATAACATGATTAAGTCAAGAAAAAGCTCCTTTATTTAAGCAAAAGACTTTCTTTTGTAATACTTCTTCAGCTTCTTTTTGGTACCTATTCTCAGAACTGCATGTACACTGAACAGCACTTAGGTGGTTTGTGGGAAGGAAATTATTCCATGCAAGTGGAACATTCTAACTTAATTATACACTAATGTCTGAATAACCTTCTCCATTTGTGAAATTATATTTAAAATTATCTAGTGCCTCTATTCCTTTTCTTCTTCCTAGAATTTTTTTCAACCAGTCTGATAACTTTTCTTCAAAGTAAAGTCCAATATATTGAAGTTAAATATCTTCAAAGACAATTTAACTCACCTTCCATATGACATTGGAAAACATGTAACCACCAAGGGGAAAAAGTGATGAATTTCACCAGTCTGTCACAGCAATACATTGAAAGTTTTACCTTAAGAATTACAAAACTTTCCAATAAAAAAAAAAAAAAGAAAGAAAGAAAGAATTATGGAACAACAAGAGCCCCTTTCATCTGTAGATCCTTTTCATGAGAAATCCTAAGAGAAAGCTCATAACTGCTGGTTTTATATTCATCTGAAGGGTAGGAAGAGGACAAACAATTGAAGGTGATTTTAGCAAGATTTCAAGCAGTAACACTGGAAGTAAATGTTGAAACCAGAAGGGCTATAATGTCAGGGAATTTGTGAAGAAATATGAGTCTAACTATGTCTTCATTAAATTTTCAGCTTAAGCTTTTTAAAGGTTGAGTGAAATATTTCACGGTTGTGTCTATCAAAAATCACGAATTAAATTACTGAAGAATTTTGCTGTAGTCTATTTTTAAAAGATGATATTTCCAAGATTCCATTTATCATACATGTTTTAAGGAACACTGGCACATCCTGCAACTAACATTAAGAATACAATATCCTTCAATTATTACTTGATGTGGTAAAAGTTTCATATTAAATAGCTGCTTTCATAATATTTACTACGAGTCATATATTAAAAATTAAATAAAAACAACAGCTACAAAAAAAAAAAAAAGAATAAACAGAAGTATAGGTAAAGACACCACAACATGTCTGTCACTTTGTCATTCTGTGGTGGATTGTGTGCTGGTGTGATGCTGGAAGCTATGCCAAGGGCATTACAAATACCAGTAGGTCACTTATGGTGGACCGGTTGCAGAAGAGCTTCCAGATTATGACAGACTAGAAAGAAGGACCTGGAAGTCTACTTCTTAAAACATTGGCCAGTGCAAACCTTATGAATAGCAGTGGATTGTCTGATATAGTGCCAGAAGATGAGTGTCTCAGGTTGGGAGGGGCTTATCTGGGAAAGAGCTGCCTCCTCAAAGTAGAGTTGACCTTAAAGACCTGAACAGAGTAATGCTTTCTCAACCTTCCTTTGCTGATGTGGTATGACTCAAAATGAGAATAAACAGCTGCAAATATTCATTAATAATGAGAATGTGGAATTATGAAGCATGAATCAAGGAAATTTGGAAGACATAAAAAGTTAAATGGAATGCATGAAGATCTATATCCTAGGCATTAGTGAGCTGAAATGGAGCAGCACTGACCATTTTGAATCAGACAATTGTATAATCTTCTATGCTAAGAATGACAAATTGAAGAGGAATGGCATCACATTGATGGTCAAAAAAAACATTTCAGGAGCTAACCTGAAGTACAATGCTGTCGGTAATAGGATAATATCCATAAGCCTACAAGGAAGACAAGTTAATACAATTATTATTCAAATATGCACACCAACCACTAATGTCACAGATGAAGAAATTGAAGATTTGTACCAACTTCTACAGTTTGAAATTGATCAAACATGCAATCAAGATGCATTGATAATTATTGGTGATTGGAATTTGAAACTTGGAAATTTAAGAAGGATGAGTAGTTAGAAAATATGGCCTTGGCAATAGAAATGACACCAGAGATTTTTGCAACATTTTTCAACAACATGAGCAGTGACTATACACTTGGATCTTGGCAGATGGAATACACAGCAATCAAATCAACTATATCTGTGGAAAGAGACAATGGAGAAGCTTGATTTTATCAGTCAGATCTAGGCCAGGGGCTGACTGTGGAACAGACCATTAATTGTTCCTATGCAAGTTCAAGTTGAAGGTGAAGAAAATTAAAGCAAGTCCAAGAGAGTATAAGCATGACCTTGAGTATATCCCACTTGAATATGGAGACCATCTCAAGAATAATTTTGACACGTTGAACGCTAATGACTGAAGACCAGATTAGTTGTGAGATGACATCAAGGACATCATACATAAAAAAAGCAAAAATTCATTAAAAAGAAAAGAAAGAAAAGACCAAAATGGATGTCAGAAGAGACCCTGAAACTTGCTCTTGAAAGTAGAGTAGCTAAAGCGAATGGAAGAAATGATAAGTTAAAAGAGCTGAACAGAAGATTATAAAGGGCCTCTCAAGAAGACAAAGTATTATAATGACATGTACAAGACCTGGAGTTAGAAAACCAAAAGGGAAGAACATACTAGGCATTTCTCAAGCTGAAAAAAAAGAAGAAAAAATTCAGTCCTGGAGTTGTAATATTGAAGCAGTCAATGGGCAAAATATTGAACAGCTCAGGAAGCATCAAAAGAAGATAGAAGGAATACACAGAGTCACTGTACCAAAAAGAATGGTCAACATTTAACCATTTTAGGAAGTAGCATATGATCAAGAACTGATGGTACTGGAGGAAAATGTCCAAACTGCACTAAAGGTGTAGGTGAAAAGCTAGGCTCCAGAAATCGACAGAATGCCAATGGTGTTGTTTCAACAAATGGATTCAATACTGGAGATGCTCATTTATCTATGCCAACAAATTTGGAAGACAGCTACCTGGCCAGCTGACTGGGAGAGATCCATATTTATGCCTATTCCAAAGAAAGATGATCCAACCGAATGCAGAAATTATTGAATAATATCATTAATATAATACGCAAGTAAAGTTTTGTTGAAGATCATTCAAATGCAGCTGCAGCAGTACATTCACAGAGAACTGCCAGAAATTCAAGCCAGATTCAGAAGAGGGTGTGGAACCAGGAAAATCATTGCCAGTGTCACATGGATCCTGGCTGAAAGCAGAGAATACCGAAGATGTACCTATGTTTCATTGACTATGCAAAGGCATTTGTGTGGATCATAACAAATTATGGATAACATTGTGAAGAATGAGAATTACAGAATACTAAATTGTGGTCATGAAGAACCTGTGCATAGCTCAACAGGCAGTCATTGGAACAGCACAAGGGGATACCGCATGTTTTAAAATCAATAAAGTTGTGTTTCAGGGTTATATCCTTTCTCCATACCTATTCAGTCTGTATGCTGAGCAAATAATCAGAAAAACCGGACTATATGAAGAAGAATGGCACATCAGGATTGGAGGAAGACTCATTAACAGCTTCCATTATACAGATGCCACAACCTTGAATGCTGAAAGTGAAGAGGACTTGAAGCACTTATTGATGAAGATTAAAGACTATAGCCTTCAGTATGGATACACCTCAACATAAAGAAAACAAAAATCCTCACAACTGGATCAATAAGCAACGTCATGATAAATGGAGAAATGATTGAAGTTGTCAAGGATATCATTTTACTTGGATCCACAATCAACACCCATGGAATCAGCAGTCAAGAAATCAAAGGACACATTTCTTTAGGCAAATCTGCTGCAAAAGACCTCTTTAAAGTGTTGAAAAGCAAAGATATCACCTTGAAGACTAAGGTGAGCCTGACCCAAGCCGTGGTGTTTTTAATCACCTCATATGCATGTGAAAGCTGGACAATGAATAAGGAAGACAGAAGAAGAATAGACACTTTTGAATTGTGGTGTTGACAAAGAATATTGAATATACCACGGACTGCCAAAACAATGAACAAATCTTTCTTGGAAGAAGTACAGCAAGAATGCTCATTAGAAGCAAGGATAATGAGACTATGTCTTACATAGTTTGGACATGTTATCAGGAGCGATCAGCCCCTGGAGAAGGATATCATGCTCGGTAAAGTAGAGAGTCAGAGAAAAAGAGGAAGACCCTCAATGAGGTAGATTGACACAGTGGCTGCAATAATGGGTTCAAGCATAACAATGATTGTTAGGATGATGCAGGACCTGGCAGTGTTTCCTTTTGTTGTATATAGGGTCTCTGTGAGTCAACACGGACTTGATGACACCTAACAACAACAACTTAGGTTTTTAGAGATGACTGAAGGCTTTGGATAATTGTGCCAAACCTTTTGTGTGCTTCCATTTATGGTCTCCATCTTAAAGTTTTAGCTGAATTCACCTAGTCATCTAAATCAGATATATGGAAGTCACCTTAGACTCATTCATCTTTCAGTTTTGTACTCTTAATGAGTTATCCACTGCTAGTAAATTCAACTTCTTTAACAACTCTGAGAATGCTATTTTACAGTTTATTGAGATATAAATCACTAACATTATAATTCATCTTTTTACATTGTTAAATTATTGTTTGTATATCCACTGAGTTGTGCAACCATTACCACAAACAATTTTAGATTGTTTTCACCACCCCCAAAACAAATCCTGTGCCCATTACTGGTCGCTCCCCACATTCCTCTACTCCAACCTGTAGCAAACAGTAATATATTCTCTATTCTTAGAGATTTGTCTGTTATGGACATTTCATATAAAATGATCGTATAGTATTTTTTTTTGTGACTGTTATTTTTAACTTAGAAAAATGTTTAGAGATTCTTCCATGTTGTAGCATCTATCAGTATCTCATATCTACTTATGGCTGAATAATATTGCATTGTATAAAAAACCCACTGCCGTCAAGCTGATTCTGAGTCACAGGACCCTATAAGACAGGGTAGAACTGCCCCATAGGGTTTCCAAGGAGTGGCTGGTGGATTCAAACTGCTGACCTTTCATTTAGCAGTCAAATGCTTAACTATGGATATATCCTACTCTTTTATTCATTCTCTAGTTGTTAATTATTTGTGCTGTTTCTACTTTTTTTACTATTATGAATAATGGTTCTATGAGCACTCATGTATGAATTTTTGTTTGGACATATGTTTTCACTTATCTTGGTTATAAAACTAGTAGTGAAATTTTTTGAATCATATAGTAATTAGGTATTTATCCTTCTAAGGAACTGCCAGACTGTTTTCCATTTTACTTTATCATCAGCCATGCATGAAAGTTCTAATTTCTCCACATCCTATCCAAAACATTTTATAATCTGTCTTTCTGATTACCATCATCCTAGTGGATATGAAATGATATCTCCTCTTTGTCTATCTGTGTGTTTTAATTCTCCTAATGACTAATGAGGAATCCCTGGATGGTGCTTGGCTACTAACTGAAAGATTGGAGGTTTGAATCCACCCAGAGATACCTCAGAAGAAGGGCTAAATGATCTGTTTCCAAAGGATCACAGCCACTGAAAAATCTATGGAGTATAGTTCTACTCTGAAACACGTTGGGTCACCTTGCGTCAGAATTGACTTGATGGCAACTGGTTTCGGGGTTACTGACTAAAAACGTTGACCCTCTTTTCATATGCTTATTGGTCATTTGTATATATATATATTTAGAAATAGCCATTCAGATCCTTTGCCAAAATTTTAAATTGAGTTATCTGTCTTTTTATTGATGAGTGGTAAAGTTTTCATATATTCTAGATATAAGTCCCGTATCAGATATGTGATTTGCAAATATGTTCTCCCATTCTTTGCATTGCCTTTTGACTTTCTTGATGATAGCCTTTGAAGCACAAAAAATTTTAATTTTGATGAAGCATATGTTACTTTATTTCCATAAATTATTTTAAGAGACCGCCTTAGTTCAGGTTTTCATCTCTCTATCATAGATCTTTGCAATTATCGCAAAACTGATCTTTCTGCTTTCAGTCGCAGCCCACTACAGTGCATTCCTGTTCATATTGTTACCATCCAAAATGCAGGTGTTATTATTATCTTCATTTTTAAAGTCCTGTAACTTAAGGAAAATACCTATATTCTCTGGCAAAGAAAAGAAAATTGCATGAGATGACCTCTGCTGGCCTCCTTACCTTTACTTTCTGTTGTGCTCCATCTTGTAATCAACACTCCACACCACCCATGCCTTTCTAAGCTTAACAGATGTAACAAATCTCACCATGATATCTGTCCCCTGCAACACACATATGTACGTTTGCTTGGACCTTCTGTATCACAGGACACATGGTGGGTTTTTTGTGGGCTCTCTCTAGTCCACAGACATGGTCTTCAGCAGTACTTGAGACATATTATTTACATTTAATTAATTTTCTACACTTAAACACAAGGAAATTTGACATAAAAATCTTAATTTTCATCTTCTCTTGACAGATTAGAAGATCCCACTGGGCCCCTGCACTTCTGCATGTTTACAATCAAGTGGAGTAGGGTTAATAAGGCATGGGCTCTTCAGTTGCTAGTGTCTACACCATTCCCTTTCGACCTCCACAATAAGGGCTAGTGCTGGCAATTTATCATTTCATATCTGGTCCACTTTGTTCATTTGGATTATCAGACTGGCCCACAGTTGTATTTTTATAGATATCCCTATTTATATGCTTCTCACATGGAATTAATAGTGTTTTTATTATTCATACGTATCAACTCATGATAACATGGTTAAGAGAGAGTGTAGTCAGGCTCTGAAATGAAACTATGGGCAATCCCTGGACTACAAACATCTAATTTATGAACAGCTCCTACTTGCCATTTAAAGTTATGTAAATTTTCCCTCACTTTGAAACTGCTGAACCAACTCCTACTTGCAACAAATTCTTCCTCACAATCACCTTCACTTGCTGCATGTGTAGTTTTTAAATCATTGAAAAGTCTTCAAGCTTTTTCTTGCACTAATATAAGGCTAAATAAGAATCATATGCACCTGTTCTAACTTCCCTATAAATTTGACTTAAAAACACAGTAACAGATTTTGTTCATTACCAGGTAACTGTCTGTACTTGGGCGAAACTCTGGCTTACTACAGAGTAGAACTGCCCCATACGGTTTCCAAGGACTACCTGGTAGATTCGAACTGCCAACCTTTTGGTTAGCAGCCAGAGCTCTTAACCACTACACCACCAGGGTTTCCACTTAAAAGCTATGTAAATTTGTTTACATTACTTAAATATATATGCTTTTATTTCCTAAACTGTAGAAAGAGTACAACAATGGTAACCATTACAAAGACTGTATCTGTCTACTTGCATGAAAATTACATAAGTTATCATGTATGTATTTCTTTAGCACTATGGAAGAACCTCATAAGTGTAATTTTTACAGCGCTGCTTTTTCCAAATCAGCTACTTTTCTACTTATCATTGTATTTCCACTATCTGACATTTAGTCTAGCATAAAGTAGATACACAATGCTTACTGAATCATTTCATAAATGTAGAAACAAGTCAAAGCTGGAGAAAATACTTTCCTAACATAAGTTATTACAAACTTATAATTAGAAAACAGGGAACTCTTCCTCCCTCATTTAGTCCAGTCTTTTTATTTATTTTTAAAAATTAAATTACCCAATTATATTGGCTATGTTTTCAATTGCCTCATATGAATGCGAAAGCTGGACAATGAATAAGGAAGACCAAAGAAGAACTGACGCCTTTGAATTATGGTGTTGGCGAAGAATATTGAATATACCATGGACTGCCAAAAGAACAAACAAATCTGTTGTGGAAGAAGTACAGAAAGAACGCTCTTTAGAAGCAAAGATGGCTAGACTTTGTCTCACGTACTTTGGTTATGTTATCAGGAGGGATCAGTCCCTGGAGAAGAATATCATGCTTGATAAAGTAGAGGGCCACCAAAAAAGAAGAAGACACTCAGTGAGATGGACTGACACAGTGGCTGCAGCAATGGGCTCAAACATAGCAATGATTATGAAGATGGAGCAGGACCAGGCAATGTTTGGTTCTGTTGTACATAGGGTCTCTATGAGTCAGAACAAACTCGATGGCACCTAACAACAACAGCATCTGCCATGAGTATGAGTCATTGTTCTTTCATGTGCTTGTGTGCTTTCTGGGAAGTGTGCACATTTTCAGGTGTGGTCCTAGTCCTCTTTGGAAAATTTATACAATGCTTTCACTTAAATATATCCTCTCATCCCAAGTTCTTTTTTTTTTCTTTTTTAAATTTTTTTAAAATTTTTCCCTTACAAAAATTTATACATACATTGTTATGTGACTCTAATTGCTCTCTACATACTGTGACAGCACTCTCCTCCTTTCCACTCCCGATTTTCCATGTCCATTCAACCAGCTCCTAAGCCTCTGTGCCTTCCCATCTCACCTCTGGACAGAAGCTGCCTATTTAGTCTCTTGTATCTACTTGAGCTAAGAAGCACACTCCTCACAAGTATCCCTTTATGTCCTACAGTCCAGTCCAATCCCTATCTGAAGAGATGGCCTCATCATTTGTTTTAGTTATGGGCTGATAGAGAATCCGGGGGCCATGCTTTCCGGGGTTCCTCCAGTCTCAGTCAGACCATTAAGTCTGGTCTTCTTACTAGAATTTGAGTTCGGCACCCCACATTTCTCCTGCTCCATCTGGTACTCTCTGTTGTATTCCATGTCAGTGGTGGTAACCAGGCACCATCTAGTTCTTCTGGTCTCAGGCTGATGAAGTCTCTGGTTTATGCAGCTCTTTCTATCTCTTGGGCTAATACTTTCCGTGTGTCTTTAGTGTTCTTCATTCTCCTTTATTCCAGGTGGATGGGACCAACTGACGCATCTTAGATGGTCACTTGCAAACTTTTAAGACCCCAGACGCCACTCACCAATGTAGGATGCAGAACATTTTCTTAATAAGCTTTGTTATGCCAGTTGACCTAGATGTCCCCTGAAAGCAGGGTTCCCAGACCCCCTACCCCTGCTACTCTGTCCCTCAAAGTGCTTAATTGTGTTCAGGAAAATTCTTAGCTTTGGTTTAGTCCAGTTGTGTGGACTTCTCCTGTAGTGTGTTCTGTCCTTCCCTTCACCTAAGATAATTCTTATCTACTATCTAGTTATTAAACAACACTCACCCTCCGTCCCCACCCTCCTAACCATCACAGACTGTTGTCTTTTGTGTTTAAACCTTTTCTTCAGTTCTTATAATAGTGGTCTTATACAATATTTGTCCTTCTGTGACTGACTAAATTCACTCAGCATAATGATCTACAGATTCCGACATGTTACAAGATGTTTCATGGCTTCATCGTTGTTCTTTATTATTGCGTTGTATTCCATTGTGTGGATATACCATGATTTGTTTATCCATTCGTCCGTTGATGGGCACCTAGGTTGCTTCCATCTTTTTGCTATCATGAACAGAGCTGCAGTGAACATGAATGTACATATATCTATTTGTGTGACGGCTCTTTTTTCTCTAGGATATATTCCAAGGAGTGGGGTAGCTGGATCATACGGTACTTCTATTTCTAGCTTTTTAAGGAAGTGCCAAATCAATTTCCAAAGTGGTTGTACCATTTTACATTCCCACCAGCAGTGTATAAGTGTTCCAGTCTCTCCACAACCTCTCCAGCATTTATCATTTTGTGTTTTTTGGATTAATGCTAACCTTGTTGGGGTGAGATGATATCTCATTGTAGTTTTGATCTGCATTTCTCTTAACGGCTAATGCTTGTGAGCATTTCTTCATGTATCTGTTAGCTGCCTGAATATTTTCTTTGGCGAAATGCCTATTCATATCCTTCACCCATTTTTTAATTGGGTTATTTGTCTTTTTGTTGTTGAGATTTTGTGGTATCTTGTAGATTAGATGCTGGTAGGATTTGTCGTAGCCAGAATTTTTTCCCCAGCCTGTAGGTTGACTTTTAACTCTTTTGATGAAGTCTTTTGATGAGCATAAGTGTTTGATTTTTAGGAGCTCCCATTTATCTAGTCTCTCTTCTGGTGCTTGTGCATTGTTACTTACAGTTCGTATTGTGTTTATGCCATGTAATTAGGGCTCCGTGTTGTCCCTATTTTTTTTTCCATCATCTTTATTGTTTTCGATTTTATATTTAAATCTTTGATCCATTTTGAGTTGGTTTTTGTGCATGCTGTGAGGTATGGGTCTTGTTTCAGTTTTTTGCAGATGGATATCCAGTTATGCCAGTACCATTTGTTAAAAACACTGTCTTTTCTCTATTTAACGGACTTTGGGCCTTTGTCAAATATCAGCTGCTCATAGGTGGATGAATTTATGTCTGGATTCTTAATCCTGTTCCATTGGTCTATGTATCTGTTGTTGTACCAGTACCAGGCTGTTTTGACTACCATGGCAGTATAATAGGTCCTAAAATCAGATAGTGTGAGGCCTCCCACCTTGTTCTTTTTCTTGAGTAATGCTTTGCTTATTCGGGGCCTCTTCCCTTTCCATATGAAGTTGGTGATTTGTTTCTACATTTCATGAAAAAATGTCGGTGGAATTGGGATCGAGATTGCATTGTATCTGTAGATCGCTTTGGGTAGAACTGACATTTTCACAGTGTTGAGTCTACCTATCCATGAGCAAGGTATGTTTTTCCACTTATAAAGGTCTCTTTTGGTTTCTTGCAGTAGTGTCTTATAGTTTTCATTGTATAGAACTTTTATGTCTCTGGCTAGATTAATTCCTAAGGTTTTTATATTCTTGGGGGCTATTGTAAATGGTGATTTCCTCTTTGACGTTCTCTTTGTTGGTGTAAAGGAATCTAACTGATTTTTGTACGTTTATACTGCATCCTGAAACTTTGTTGAAATCGTCTATCAGTTCCAGTAGTTTTCTTGTGGATTCTTTGGGGTTTTCTGTGTATAAGATCATATCATCTGCAAATAGAGACACTTTCACTTCTTCCCTACCAATTTGGATGCCCTTTATTTCTTTTTCTAGCCTAATTGCTGTGGCTAGGACCTCCAGCACAATGTTGAATAAGAGTGATGATAAAGCGCATCCTTGTCTAGTTCCTGTTCTCAAGGGGAATGCTTTCAAAGTCTCTCCATTTAGGATAATGTTGGCTGTTGGCTATGTATAAATGCCCTTAATTATATTGAGGAATTTCCCTTCTATTCCTATTTTGTTAAGAGTTTTTATCATGAATGTGTGTTGGACTTTGTCAAATCCCTTTTCTGCATTGATTGATGAGATTATGTGGTTCTTGTCTCTTGTTTTATTTATGTTATGGATTACACTTATTGTTTTTCTGATGTTGGACCATCCCTGCATACCTGGTATAAATCCCACTTGATCATAATGAATCATTTTCATGATATGTTGCTGAATTCTATTGGCTAGAATTTTGTTGAGGATGTTTGCGTCAATGTTCATGAGGGATATTGCTCTGTAATTTTCTTTTTTTGTGGTGTCTTTACCTGGTTTTGGTATCAGGGTTATGCTGGCTTCATATAATGAGTTTGGGAGTATTCCATCCATTTCTATGCTCTGAAATACTTTTAGCAGTAGTGGTGTTAACTCTTCTCTGAAAGTTTGGTAGAATTCTCCAGTGAAGCCATCTGGGCCAGGGTTTTTTTTGTTTGTTTGTTTGGAGTTTTTTAATTACCTTCTCAATGTCTTCTTTTGTTATGGGTTTATTTAGTTGTTCTACCTCTGTTTGTGTTA
>NW_004443970.1:4299614-4382300 GCF_000243295.1 Trichechus manatus latirostris | reverse complement strand
AGCAAGGTGTTGTTCAGTTTCCATGTGTTTGATTTTTTTTTTCCTTGCTTTTTCTGTTGTTGATTTCTACTTTTATGGCTTTATGGTCAGAAAAGATGCTTTATAATATTTCTATGCTTTGGATTTTGTTAAGGCTTGCTTTAGGGCCTAATATGTGGTCTATTCTGGAGAATGTTCCATGTGAGTTGAAAAAGAAAGCATGGTTGGCTGCTGTTGGATGGAGTGTTTGGTACATGTCTATGAGATCAATGTGGTAGACTGCAGCATTTAGCTTCACCGTGTCTTTGTTGAGCTTCTTTCTGGATGTTTTATCCTTCACCAAAAGTGGTGTGTTGAAGTCTCCTGCTAGTATTGTGGAGCTGTCTGTCTCTCTTTCCAGCGCTGTTAGAGTTTGTTTTATGTATTTGGGAGCCCTGTCATTGGATGCGTAAATATTTTTTATAGTTATGTACTCCTGGTGTATTGACCCTTAAATCATTATATAGTGTCCTTCCTTATCCTTTGTGGTGGATTTTACTTTAAAGTCTATTTTTTCAGAGATTAATATTGCCATTTCTGCTCTTTCTTGATTGCTGTTTGCTTGATATATTTTTTTCCAACACTTGAGTTTTAGTTTGTGTCTTTAAGGTGTGTCTCTTATAGGCATCATATAGACAGATCGTGTTTTTTAATCCAATCTGCCCCTCTCTGTCTCTTTATTAATGCATTAGTCCATTTACATTCAGGGTAATTATTGATAGGTATGAGACTAGTGCTGTCATTTTGATGTCTTTTTTTGTGTGTTTTTTACAGTTTCTTTTTTCCACTTAATTTTCTGTGCTGAGTCATTTTTCTTTATGTAATTTCTTTTCATCTTTTTCATTGTTGTTGATTTCGTGTTTTCTGAGTCTTTATATTTTTCCGGCTTTTTATTTTGACTTATAGGATTGTTAGTTTCCTTTGTGGTTACCTTAATATTTACCTCTATTTTTCTAAGTTTATACCAGTCTTTTATGTCTTTATAATGCCTTGACTTCCTCTCCATATGAAAAATCTATGTCTATATTTTTTAAGTCCCTCTTTTTTGCTTTAATGTTGTCATCTTTTTCATATTGACATCTGTTTCCCTATTTTTAGTGTTTTAACTTGATTTACTTTTATGACTTCACTATCTGAGTGGATATCTGGTTGCTCTGTTCTGTGTTCTAGTCTTGGGTTGTTATCTGATGTTACTGATTTTCTAATAGGAGGACTTTCTTTAGTATTTCTTGTAATTTTGGTTTGGTTTTTGAAAATTCCCTAAACTTCTGCTTATCTGGAAATGCCCTAATTTTGCCATCATATTTAAGAGACAGTTTTGTTGATATATAATTCTTGGCTGACACTTTTTTTCATTTAAGGCTTTATATATGTCATCTCATTACCTTCTTGCCTGCATGATTTCTGCTGAATAGTCTGAGCTTATTCTTACTGACTCTCCTTTGTAGATGACTTTTCATTTATTCCTCACCGCTGTTAAAATTCTGTCTTTATCTTTGGTTTTGGCAAGTTTGATTATATGTCTTGGTGACTTTCTTTTGGGATCTTCCTTATGTGGGGTTCGGTGAGCATCGTGGATAGATATCTTGTCATCTTTCACAATATCAGGGAAGTTTTTGGTCAATAAATCTTCAACAATTCTTTCTGTATTTTCTGTTATCTCCCCCGTTCTGGTACTCCAGTGATTCGTAGATTATTCCTCTTTATAGAGTCCCACATAATTTTAAGGGTTTCTTCATTTTTCAAAATCCTTTTATCTAATTTTTCCTCATATAAGTTGGTGTCAAGTGCTTTATCTTCAGTCTCACTAATTGTGATTTCCATTGCCTCAATTCTGCTCCTATGACTTTCTATTTACTTGTCTAATTCTGAAATTTTATTGTTAATATTCTGGATTTCTGATTGCTGTCTCTCTACAGATTCTTGTAGCCTGTTAAATTTGTCATTATGCTCTTCCTAATCTTTTTAATTTCCTCTATTGTCTGTTCTGCATTTTTCTTAATTTCCTTCCAATTTCTTGAAGAGTTCTATATATTAATCTCTTGTATTCTGCTTCTGGTAATTCCAAGAAATTTTCCTCCTCTGGAAAATTTCTAGATTCTTTATTTTGTGAGCTTGCTGAAGCCATCATGGATTGTCTCTTTATGTGATTTTGATATTGACTGTTGTCTCTGAGCCATCAATAAATTATTATATTTATTTATTTTATGTTTGCTTACTGTGTCCTAGCTTCTTGTTTTGTTTGGATATGCCCAGATAGGCTGCTTGTATGATCTAGTTTGATTATTGGCATCTTTGAAGCTCTAATGTCCTGCCACCAGGTGGGTTAGATCTGTTACTAGGTACTTGAGCTCAGGAGTCTGCCCATTCCTCCTGTATGGGTTCTGTTCAGATGCCCGGTAGATAGTCACCAAGTGTGTGGTGTAGGCTCTCACAGTCCTAGACAGGCATGTATGTTTGGTGTAGGCACAGGGATCTGGCTGCAGCAGGGGGACACACTCTGGAGCAACCAGAGGGCTGACAGTCACCCACTAGTTTCCAGGAGGAAGGCATGTCCCTGTTCCTTAGAGCGTGTAGGTGCATGGGTTTTGCAACCAGTCTATGAGCACCTAATGCTGTTGGCTGTAAGGACTGGTGGCACCTCTTATTCATGGGCCCCTATCACAGGTGGCTAGGTGGCATGGGTGGAGCCACCAGTCCTCAGACCCCTGATGTGGGTAGGTGAAGACCCTGCTTAATGGGCAGAGCAGTGTCAAATATCAAGAACCTGCCACTTAACAGCTGAAACAGTTGAAGTTAGAGTTCCGGTATATACCCTGTTGTACTGTGGTAATGAGGGCCTGTGCTGTTGAAATGGGCCCACATAAGTCTATGCAGGAGGAAAGGCTCTCAAAGTCCATGGATCCATTTTGTCTGTGTCTAGGCAAAGGAGCTGTGCCTACCCTGGGTTCCTGGCTTAAGGGAGCCGGCAGTTTATTTTTTCCCGTTTGTTAATTTGTTCACTCTACAAGGTAGGGAGAATGGCTCAGGGCATGTGATGGATCCTACTTCCAGCCCAGAGGACTTGACAATTGCTGAAGCCTTTCCAGGAACCAGTGCAGTGCAGGGAACAGGGAGTTAAATTGGAGAGAGGTTTTTTCCTAAGGGGGGTGTTTTTGATCTGCAAGGTAAGCCGTAGGCAATTACTTATCTTTCACTGATGAGGGCTGCTTCTTGCTAGTGCTGGGTGGCTGTGTAGACTCTCTGGTTCTGGGTTTCTCCCGGTGCAGAAAACGTGCCTCCTGAGGACTGCTGCTTGCCTGCCTTACCACTCACCCAGGAGCTACTCAGGCCTGAAGGGCTCAGGCTCTCACAGGGTCAGGTCTGGCAACTCCTCGCTGCTTCCGAACCATCTCTCCCTCCCCCTGCCACTCAGTCCGGTTCCTCAACTCTGCATTTGATGTTCAGGGCTCCCAGATAGCCATATATAATCAAATCACTTGCATTTTTGGGTATTTGTTGTAAGAGGGTCTACCGGAGGCGTCTGACTATTCTGCCATCTTGGCCCCACCCGTCACCCCAAGTTCTTCACAAGAGGCTCTATTTTCTTTTCCAGAATTCAGTGTCTCTTCTGCTTCTTGATGTAAATTCTCAATATCATATTTTATGTAGTATGTATTACCTAACACTGTAGCATTCATCCCAATACATTTTACCATATAGTAGCTATTTATGGATTCTTATTTCATCCCATCTGCACATATATTTATCTCCCAATCTCAAATTTTAGCACTCATAGATAGATGACCTCCTGAGGAAAAAAATGTAAGTGGAAAAATGGCTTGCAATGCTAAGCTCTGCACAGTCATATGTTCTATAACAAGCTTCAGCCATATCTTCCAAAAATGCTTTATCCAAATAGTGCTTAATACATTCAAAATGTGAATAATATATTCTAAAATGAATTAATAAATTTAATTCCTCATATCAAGTCTTTGTTGAAAAATTATTCTGTGCAAAACTTAGAGTTTGAAAATATATGACATGTTACTTGATCTCAGCCTGATGGGAGATAGATACAGAAAACTAGGAGAGAAACAAGTGCTTCAACAGAGTTATAAGCTAAGTTTGTGAAAATACAGGTGGTAGAAGTATGAAGAATTACTACTGGGATTTCAGTAAATGCCTACAGAGGAGTGGTTTGATGGTCCAGTATAAAAATAAAATTCCATCATTCAATAACCTGTGGTCTATTAATGTTAGCTAACAATTCCTTTTAAGATGCAAATGAAGAAAAGCATGCAAGCAACCTGGACTGAGAAACAAGCAAGTATATGAATGGTGCAAAGTGATTAGTAGTGAAGACCCTTGTAGGGCCTTACAGGTTAGGATGTGTGTCCAACCCAGCAGTGAGCACTATGAAAGGCCATCAGCTGGTTTAGGCAGACACTCTTCAGTTCATAACGTCTAAAATGGTTGACATTTTCAGCATACTTACAACAATACTGCTAACTTTCGTATTCTCCAATGATCAGTTAATAGATGATTAGAAAGACAATTTAGGCACTAAAGATCATTTTGCCACATTGTGATAAAAAGGTGCTTCAATATTTTTCTTTTCCAATATTGGTTTTTCTTCCTTGTTTATGCTTGTTATTAATGTGCTTACTATTGAACTACAGGAATTAAAACCTTCCTGTAATTAGCTGCTTTCAACTTTTCTTTATCCACGTAAAGATAGATTTAAAAAGAAATTCAAAACCAAAAGAAAACTTTGATAACAATGGCAAACAACTTTCACTTTAAGTAAATGAGTAAGAGGAGAAATAGGCTTGATAGATATTTTTCATAAAACTCAGTCCACCTAAAAACCTAGAGCCAATGTGATTGGCTCACTGGGCAATCAATCAGACACCGCCCTCTTAGGGGAGGTGGGGAGATAGAAGTGCAAGGGGACTATTTCAGTTCTGGGACATCATGCACTAAACCTTTTATTTCCCCAAACTTTGGTCATACAGATTTTTAAAAAGACGATCTTAGTAGAGCCTTCAAAAATCTCACAGTATTCAAAAAGTGGGCAAAAGCTAATAACTTAGAGAGTTTCAAGGAATGAAGGGAAGGTTTTACTCTTACCAGACTTGGCTCATGAATGAACCAGGGTGTCCTCCTGACATTGAACAGTTTCTGGTCTTTAATCATTTCTGGGGAGTGACAAAGCCAACCCCAAGAAGCTGATTTTCCTAAAGCATTTCACAAGCACTAAGGAAACTCTGGTGGCATAGTGGTTAAGAGTTTGGCCGCAAACCAAAACGTTGGCAGCTCAAATTCACCAGCCACTCCTTGAAAACCCTATGGGGCAGTTCTACTCTGTCCTATAGGGTGGCTATCAGTTGGAATCGACTCATCAGGTTTGGTTTTTGGATGGTTGTCACAATTAGACAGAAATCTCCTATGCTGAGTTAAAAAAAATAATTTTAATCTAAACGTAAATATTTTGTACAGTTTTTCTTTCTGTATTTCACTTTCACACACACACACAGTTATGAATTGGTTCTAATGTCAGTGTGATGCAATCATATTGTGGTACATTTGTTGCACTAAAATTTGTTCATGGTTTTAAAATGTAATGAATTAAATTTAGTTGAAAAGAGGCTACTGATATTGTTACCATCTTCTGCTGTGAGTTCTAGGTCACCAAGAGTTTCATTTTTATTTCAGGTTTATCAGACCAATAGTCAAACTTCCTATTTTATTCTTCCCTTGGATATACTAAAATTTCGATATTTTATCAGGCATATTTCACTATTAGGAACACTATAGTGAACATGTAGTATATCTTTACAATTTCTCTTAAAAGAAGCAAAAGTCATATTCTGCATATTTTGAAAATACATTCTGTATGTGGATTGTCAGAGCTAGCTAATCATTTTTCATAAGATACAATCATTTCTCAAGTAATAAATTATCATATAGACACAGCATTTCTTACTGAGTACCTGAGAAGTGTTTTTTGCAAACCTCAGCTTTCACTACCTTTTTGTTGCATAATTCCATTATTCTAAAAGATATAACTGACATAATAACATAATCACTTCCTACATTTAATTTCTTCTTTTTTCTCTTCTTCTTTTCTTTTCTCTTTTTTTATACTGCAGGACCACACGGCAGCTGTTAAACTGTCTTCAGCTTATCTCTTTGTGTATTACCCTCAGTGTTTTAACACTAGTACGCCTGTAAAGACTGACATAAAATTGTGTTCTCTTCATTTGGAGGTGTCACTTGTGATTTCTCTAAGAAATGACTATTTATGAAAAAAAATGAGATGTTAGTGACACTTCGTCTCATGGCTATTATGTGTCCCTTCCATATATATCTTAAATAAGAAAAACGTGATGACTTAAATACCATGTTTAGAATTAGCTACAAAAATAAACCCAAATCTCCCCAGTGATGCAGTTACTTTCTGGTAGCAATTTAAATACGAAGAGATACACATTTGTACCAGCAAGATGGAGATGATAAGTTAATGTACTTCTGCTACAAATTAGTTAACAATTTCTAAAGATTTTGAAGTAGGCATACGCAAGTACACAGAGAAATTATGGCCTCAAAAGGAGCCTTAGATATTGCTTCATTCACATGTTTTCAAGGGAAATATTAGTGGTGTAGTAGTTAAGAGTTTGGCTGCTAAGCAAAAATCAGCAGTCTGAATTCACCAACCACTCCTTAGAAACTCTACGGAGCAGTTCTATTCTGCCCTATAAAGTTGCTATGAGTTGGAATCGAGTCGACAGCAACAAGTTTGTTTGTTTGTTTTTGGTTTATTATAACATGTGGCACCACTAGTTATGAGGTCAGTTACAAGTCATATATAACTAGAAATGGTGAGAATACTAGTTCGTGATTAATTTACTTTTTATAATTATATAAATAGAAATAAACAGTTTCACTGATAAATATTCACATCCAACCATCTATGTCTATAATAATTTAGAAAAAATATGTATAAAATTATAGCCCTGGTGACGCAGTGGTTAAGCACTGGGCTTATAACCAAAAGGTGTGTGGTTTGAACCCACCAGCCACTCCACAGGAGAAAGATGTGGCAGTCTACTTCCATAAAGTTTACAGCCTTGGAAACCTTTAGGGCAGTTCTACTCTGTCCTATAGGGTTGCTGTGAGCTGGAATCAACTTGACGGTACACAACAACAATAACAAAAACAACTAAAGTTGTGTGGAATTGTGTACAATCCCCAACTGACCTTAACTAGGCTGAAGCAAAATGAGTGAACGGTATTGAGTTTATTTTACAGATAATATAAAGCGGTCCAGGCATAAGAGGCATGCCCAAGGTGGAACTAAAACACCTATCTCTGACTAGGCATTTTGGTTTTAATTAGCTTGTTTGTTTGTCTATTTTTGTCTCCACTATATGTCACAGCTTTAAAACATGGGCAAGATTATCAACAACTGTGAATGGTCTGGCATTTTACACTCCTTAAAAACTGTCAAAATAGACTGACATAGTTTCATAGATTCTAGTGGAAGATACTAGGACCCTCAATTAAAGAGAGAGGACTTCGTTACTTATGGCATAGCAGAGTGCATGAGCTCATGTTTGTATTAGGTCCCCTTGCACCTACTCCCCAAGTCACACAGGGACAATGTAGATATAGGCCCAGGTAGATGCTACACGTACAATGGGTTTTGTCACAGCTGAGGAACTCTGAGCCTAGGAAGCCCCGATCTTTTAAAAGGGCTGCTAGTGAACCTGTCCAACCATTTTCCTGGAGGGAGACATTACCTTTATCATTCTGATCGGGAACCAAGTCTTCCATCTTCCCAAAGGGAGATCCCATCTGTATCTTTCAAGGCTGCTTGCTGTATAAACAATCTTGACAAGATAGTTCAAAACAAAATTTGATACAGGGCATCCAGAAGATGGAGAATCTTCCCTCAACAAGAATCCATTGCAATATTATATACAAGGAGTTGCAAACTATGTATGGAATTTCACTTTGGCCCTACCATTAGAATATAATGGTAGGGCCCAAGTGAAATATGCATATCATATGACTCCATTTTGTTTATAATAGGATGACAGTGGTTGACAAGACCATTCCCACAAGACACATTCAGAAAATCCATAAACATGTATGAACAAATCACAGAAATATTAATTTATTCCTTTTGCCTTTCTTCTATATCACTGATAAAGCCTATGGAAATAGTCTTTGTTCATTGTGTGCTAGGATCCTAAGAGACTGTTTCTCCTTGTCATCAGGAGAGAAGTGGGCAGTAGGTTCTTCCTGGCACCTAGGGGAGAACGTGCTCTTTGGTCTTGTTATCTCTGGTTACAAACAAGCCTGTGCTGTCTGCAGTAGGGATAAGCAAGTCAGTTTGTTATGGAGTTTGTTATGGAATGTCATTTGTTGGAAGGAATCATCTACAATCAGCTTAATTACTTTCTCAGAACTGCTTGGGAGTGCCCTTAGGTGTAAACCCTCAGCCTACATAATCCGAGTGCCAGGAAATTAACTCTTTCATGTAAGTACAAAAGCAGTTAATTTTAATTGCTTTCAGGTGCATAGCCCTGGAAACAAAGGAAGAGAGTGTAGGATAATGCTCAAATTTATGCCCATAAGGCAGACTTCAAGTGTCCTTTCTCCCGTGCACATGACTTCTTGGGAAATATAGGATTTTTTTTAAAGACTTTTTTTGAAGACTTTGGTGAAATTTTTGTATTCATTGTTCTGTATACAACGATATCTTTCTAACTGGGAAGATTTCCTTTTTCAACTGAGCATACAAAGGGAGAATGTTAAACGACACAGGAATTAGCAATTAAATCAACTTTCTACGTTTATTCGTTCACCAATAAATATTTAATTAGCATCTATAATAGTCCAGGGCATAAAGTAGTAAATAATATCAATATGCTCCCTGAATTAATGGAACATATTTTTGGGACAAGGTGACTGCCAAAATAGGCAAATAAATACAAACTAAATAAATAAGATATTTTCAGAGATTAATCAGTATAATGGAAAAATAAATGAAAGTAATGGGATTGAATAAGAAATGAGAGTTGGAGCTATTTTCAATTGCATGATGAAGTTATTTATTTATTTATTTATTTATTTAATTGTACTTCAGGTGAAGGCTTACAGAACAAATAGTTTCTCATGAAACAGTAGTACACATGTTGTTTTATGACATTGGTTAACAACCCTACGACATATCAACCCTCTAACTTCTCAACCTTTTATTTTGGTGAAAATACACATAGCCAAAGATACACCATTTCAAAAATTTCTACATGCACAGTTCAGTGACATTGACTATGCTCTTCCAATTGTGCTGTTATTCTCACTTAAGATGAAGGCTTACAGAACAAAATAGTTTCTCATTTAACAGCTACTACAAATGTTGCCCTATGACAACGGTTAACAATCTCACAACACATCAACAATATCCTTACTCAACCTTGGGTTCCCTATCACCAGCTTCCTTGTCCCCTTCTGCCTTCTGGCCCTTGTCACTGGACTCCTGTACCTCGTTAGTCTCATTTGGTTTTATGGGGCTGTCCTCTCCCAGGATGAACAGTGAATCTCAGAGGTAACTTCACCACTGAGCTAAAAGGGTGTCTGGGGGCCATACTCTTGAGGTTTCCCCAGTCTCCTTTAGGCCAGTAAATCTGGTCTTATTTTGTGAGTTAGAATTATATTGTACATCCTTCTCCAGCTCTGTCCAGAACCCTCCGTTGTGATCATTGTCAGAGCAGTCAGTGGTGGTAGCCGGGCAGCATCTAGCTGTACTGGACTCAGTCTGGTGCAGGCCTTGGTAACTGTGGACAATTAGTTCTTTGGAATAATCTTTTCCTTGTATCCTGTTCTCTTCATTCTCCCTTGCTCCCAAAGGGATGAGACCAGTGGAGTATCTTAGATGGCCGTTCGCAGGCTTTTAAGAGCGCAGACACTACTCACCAAGGTAGAATATAGAACATTGTCTTTATAAGCTGTGTCATGCCGATTGAGCTAGATGTTCCCCGAGACCATGGTCCCCACAGCCCTCTGCCCAGCAATTCAGTCCCTCAGGGAGTTTGGATGTGTCTATGGGGCTTCCATGACCTTTCCTTGTACAAGCTGTGCTAGTTTCCCCTGTATTGTGTACTGTCTCACCCTTCACCCAATGATGAAGTTATTTTTGAGATATTTAAGCAAAGGCATATAAAACAAGTGTTTGTAACAAGTCTGAACATTGCTATTTGAGTATTATGGTGGAGGTAATAAAAAGCCTGGATGTTGGAAATTGCTGGGTATAGTTGTTGTTTTTGTTAGTTGCCATGTAGCTGTCTGACTCATGAAGACCTTATGTATAACAGAACAAAATGTTGCCCAGTCCTGCACTATCTTCATGATTGTTGTCATCATGTAGGACCAGAGAGCAAGTCATCATGCTGCAACAGAATGAACGTTAAAGGGACAGAATTCACAAAATGAGTGCTTGTCGTCATTTTATCTCCAGCTTCTGGTACAAGTGGTTGGCCTTATGGTGTAAGCATGGCCTTATGGTATAATGTGATTGTAATTAGAAAAAGAAATCACTGGGTAGTGCAAACAGTTAACAAGCTTGGCTAGTAACCAAAAGGTTGGCGGTTCGACTCCACCCAGAGGCACTTTGGAAGAAAGGCCCAGTGATCTACTTCCAAAAAATCAGCCATTGAAAACTGTGGAGCACAGTTCTACTCTGAAACACATAGGTTCACCATAAATCGGAATTGACTCTATAGCACTTGGTAAGCGTAGAAAGAGAAAAGCACCCCCGACATTCAGGAGCTCGCCTGGTACTACTGACTGGACCATGGTATTTCTATTAGAGGGCCTGGCACTCACAGCTAGGCTCGTTGCACATAAACACTTTTGTAGAACATCAAAAGCACATAAAATGTTGTCCTTCAGACAAGACCACTCCATAATCATGTGTGAACAAAGACAACACATGAACGTTGTCCCAAAATGACCAAACACCCCCTCCTCATCCTGGCTAATATAAATGACTGCTGCTTGTTTCCAGCTACAGTTTTACACTTGACCTAGCCTTTCCTCCTTCTAGGTAAGATTTATTAAGATACTCAATCACAGAATTATCCCTGCTTTCTGACAGCATGGAACTCAGAGCAAAGCCCCACTTCCTTATATTCCCCCAAATCATTTAAAACAAGCCTATATCTAATAAGAAGTCCTTTCTAACATCCTCTTGGAGTCCCTGGGTGGAGAAATCAGTTTATCTACATAGCTGCTAACAATAAGGTTGGAGATTCAACTCCACCCACAGGTGCCTTGGAAGAAAGACCTGGACATCTACTTCCGAAAAATCATCCATTGAAAACCGTATGGAGCACAGTTCTATTCTGACAAACATGGGGTCACTGTGAGTCAGAACTGACTCCACTGCAGCTGGTAAAAATTGGTAACATCCTCTTACTGAGATGTCCCACAAGTTCCAATGTTGTGAGTCCCCTCACCCATACATACAACAAGTAGTAAACATAGATTTTTCTACTCCAGGTGTATTTCTATTAATCTTTGTCTGGAGGGCATCTACCATATTTTTTCACAAATAACATCCATTCTACTTTTTTTTTTTTTTGCCAACCTCTCCACTCCCTAGGTATTGTGGTAAGAGCTCTATGTTAATTTTCTACATACTGTAAAAAGAAAGTAGCATAGAACACTTAAGAAAATACTGGGGATGGGGAGTGTTATTGATTAAAAAAAAAGTCAGAAGCTTGGGTTATTTGTGAAAAAATACAGTATGCTACTCCAACCATTTCTTGTATCTAATTTAACTACAAAGAAGGCAGATGGATCTTATTTTCTGGTATGTCCTCTTGATAAGATATATTCTTCATGACTTAGATCTGTGGGATCAAGAAGAAAGGAGACTTATTTCCAAAGTCGTGACTGTTCATTATATGCACTTAAAGTTAATATTAGTAAGAGTTTAATCTATTGTGTCAGGGCATAATATTGAAGAAGCCAAACCCTTCTTTCATATGATGTAAATGAAGTATAAAATATTTGAATGAAAAAACAAGGTTATCCAGGAAAATTACAGATAAATTTTCTTCAAGAGTAAGTAACATTTCCAAGCACCCCAATTTAGACATAATTACCAATTAGCCTACATGAACATAATAATGGTGTAACATAAGGAAATTGCCTCAGAATTATAGGGAATTGACAGTTCATGCTTATTATATAGGGTGCTTGGTAAAATGTGTTCATACAAAAATGATTTGAGTTAGAATTTTATTAAAGAATGGTTAAAAAAATTTACTCATTCATGAAAGAGACAGCGAGAGAGATTAAAAGTTACTCAAAGATTAAACATTTGGAAAAAAATTCAGTGTGACTATTTAATACTAAGAAATACTGAACACCAGAAAGCAGTTGGAGCCAAAATACATAGGTTATAGAAATAGAGTGCCTTCTTACGTATATTAATTTCTCCCAGAAAAAAGGATTCATTCCCAGACTAGTGACTGCTTAATAACTAAGGACATAAAATTAAAAGCACAAAGAGTGTTTTTAGCAGTTCCATAAATGATCACAAAGTATGGTCATGACTACATACCTATAACTGTGATTATTTGTGTTCTATTCAAAATAAATATGTCCACATGTATCTAACTTGCACTTGATAGAATATGATATATGACTCTGACTTATTTACTAAGTCTAACAAATTGTATATGTTGGATGAAAATATCATTATTGGAAATTTTATTCTACGAGGAAGTATTTGGTTAAAATGAATAGTATGCCTTATTCTTTTTCTGACATATTTAATCCTGGAAGTCCTAGGAAATGCATCAGGAGGCAGCCTGGAGCTTTTTAATCTCACTTCTGAATGAAAGAACCAATAACAAAATTGTCTCCTGCTATATCATTTATCTTCCAAAAAATTGAATAGAGGAGGAAATATATCAAGGAAAGTCAATTTGTCTGATTAAAGATGAGGCTGAAGCTTACGAATGTGCCCTCCATTGACCCAGAGATATCACACTTGTTATTATTATTTTTTTAACCATTAGTCAACAGTACGTCTAAAATTGGCCAATCTTTAATCCCACCTAATTCTCCTTTTAACTATAAATCTCTTCAGATGTCTCTTTTGTCAGTACATTTCCATTCTTTCAAACTGAATTGTCTTAAAATTGTTGGTCTGTTGTCTTTTTTGTGAAAGAGAAATAAATGAATTTTCTATCAGAAAGTATTAAGAAGATTTAACTAGAGAAGTGTGTTTAGCTGGCTATTGTGATAAACAGACATGGAGCACAGAATACATTAAGTTGTGCATGAGTGTACATGCACATGTGCTGATATGTGTGTGTCTTGCAGCTATGAAATGCTGTTGGTCCATAGGCCGACCTTCCAGTAAGAAATTGGAGATTCCAGTCCTCTCTTTAGAAAATGGATTAGATTTTGAAACAGTGCTTTAGGAGTCATCAGAATAAAGAAACGGTTTAAATTTCCAGTCAGAAATGTAATTAGGGATTCTTAAGTGCATGTTTATTTCAAAATTTAAAACAATGTCAAAATCTCAAAGTTGTGGTATCAGGGAATTGGAACAACTCAGCAGAAATAAAATGTTATAGTTGCATTCATCAATCAATAAACATTTATTGAACATCTCTCACATGCTACAAGTTGCTCTATATGTATCCACAGCAATGTTGTATAGCCGGCAGTATTGAAATAGATATATACAGCAACATGGGTAGATCATAAAAATGTGTTTTGAAGTAAAAAAAAAAAAAAAGTAAGAACAGCACTACAGATCTATAATGCAATTGCATTATATTAAAAACACATACCAACAAACATGGTATAAATATTTCAAGGATGTACACATACATTAAGTAGATAGATGATAGCTAAATACCTAGGTAGCTAGATAGCTAATAGATGGATGGATGGATGGATAGATGGATAGATAGATTAAAAAAAAGAAAAACAAGCCTGTTGCTTACCAGTCAACTCTGACTCTTAGCGACCCTATAGGACAGAGTAGAACTGCCCATGGGGTTTCCAAAGAGCAGGTGGTGGATTTAAACTGCTGACCTTTTGGTTAGCAGCCAAGCTCTTGACCACTGCAACACCAAGGCTCCCAATAATATGTTACACGGAAATAAATAATCAATATACTCCCATGTCACTGGACCTAGTCTATGAACAAATAATATAAAGTAAAAGAAAAGATTATATGTTTTATAACCTTCTAGTTAGCTAGCTAGTTGGATGGATAGATAGGTAGACAGCAAGATGGATGGACAGATACATAGATAGATGGACAGATATACAGATACAGAGATATATCCATAGATACATGGTTAGATACATACATAAACACACACACGTACATATAGACATGGGGGAGAAGTTGAGAGGAAGGCTGAAGAAAAGTGAAGACTAGATGAAGTATTATATGAGAAATAACACCATATCTATGTTGTTGTTAGGTACCTTCAAGTGTCTTCCTACTCATAGAGACCCTATGTACAACAGAACTAAATACAGCCCCATCATGTGCCATCCACATGGTGATCGTTATGCTTGAGCACATTGTTGCAACCATTGTGTCTATCCAACTCCTTGACGGTCTTCCTCTTTTTCACTTAACCCTCTACTTTACCAAGGATGATGTCCTTCTCCAGAGACTGATCCTTCCCAATATCACGTCCAAAGTATATGAGATAAAGTCTCATCGTCTTCACTTCTAAGGAGCATTCTTGCTGTACATGTTACAAGACTGATTTGTCCATTCTTTTGACAGTCCACGGTATCGTCAATATTCTTCGTCAACATCATAATTCAAAGGTATCAATTCTTCCACCATCTTCCTTGTTACTTGTGCTGCTTTCACATGCATATGAGGTGATTGAAAACACCATGGCTTGGGTCAGGCACATCTTAGTTCTTAAAGTGACATCGCTGCTTTTCAACACTTTAAAGAGATCTTTTGCAGCAGATTCGCCCAATGCAATATATCGTTTCATTTCTTGACTGCTGCTTCCATGGATGTTGATTGTGGATCTAAGTAAAATGAAATCTTTGACAACTTCAGTCTTTTCTCCATTTATCATGATGCTGCTTATTGGTCCAGTTGTGAGGATTTTTGTTTTCTTTATACTGAAGGCTGTGGTCTTTGATATTCATCAGTAAGTGCTTCAAGTTCTCTTCATTTTCAGCAAGCAAGGTTATGTCATCTGCAGAATTCAGATTGTTAATGATGCTCCATTCTTCTTCATATAGTCCAGCTTCTTGGGTTATTTGCTCAGCATACAGATTTAGTAAGTATGGTGAAAGGATACAACCCTGAAGCATGCCTTTCCTAACTTTAAACCATGGGGTACCCCCTTGTTCTGTTCTAAGGTCTAAACATGTTCCTCATGAGCACAATTCTGTGTTCTGGAATTCTCTTTCTTTGCAATGTTATTCATAATTTATTATGATCCACACAGTTGAATGCCTTTGCATAGTCAATAAAACACAGGTAAGTATCTTTCTGATATTCTCTGCTTTCAGCCAGGGTCCATCTGACATCAGCAAAGATAACCCTGGTTCCAAGTCCTCTTCTGAAGCCTGCTGAAATTTCTGGCAGTTCCCTGTTGAAGTACTGCTGCAACTGCTTTTGAATGATCCTTGGCAAAGTTTTACTTATATGTGATACTAATGATACTGTTTGATAATTTCCAACTTGGGTTGGATCACCTTACTTTGAAATAGGCATAAATATGGATCTCTTCCTGTCAGTTGGTCAGGTAGCTGTCTTCCAAATTTCTTGGCATAGACAAATGAACACTTCCAGTGCTGCATCCCTTTGTTGAAACATCTCAGTTGGTATTCTGTCAATTCCTGGAGCCTTGTTTTTGCCAATGCCTTCAGTGCAGCTTGGACTTATTCCTTCAGTACTATCGGTTTTTGATCATATGCTACCACTGAAATGTTTGAACGTCGAAGAATACCAATTCTTTTTGGTACAGTAACTCTGAGTACTCCTTCCATCTTCTTTCGATGCTTCCTGCATCGTTCAAATTTTTGCTCATAGAATCCTTCACTACTGTAACTGAGGGTTGAATTTTGTCTTCAGTTTTTTCAGCGTGAGAAACACTTAACATGTTTTTCCCTTTTGATTTTCTAATTCCAGGTCTTTGCACATGTCATTATAACACTTTGTCTTCTTGAGCTGCTCTTTGAAATCTTCTGTTTAGCTCTTTTACTTTGTCATTTCTTCCTTCTGCTTTAGCTACTTTACTTTCAAGAGCAAGTTTCAGAGTCTCCTCTGGCATCCATTTTGGTCTTTTCTTTCTTTTCTGTCTTTTTAATGACCTCCTGCTTTCTTCATGAATGATGTCCTTGATGTCATTCTACAACTCATCTGGTCTTCAGTCGTTAGTGTTCAATGCATCAAATCTATTCTTGACATGTTCCATAAATTCAGGTGGGATATATTCAAGGTCAACTTTGGCTATAGTAGACTTGTTCTAATTTTCTTCAGCTTCCACATGAGCTTGCATATGACCAGTTGATTATCTATTCTGCAGTCAACCCCTGGTCTTGTTCTGACTGATGAGGTTGAGCTTTTCCACAGATGTAGTCAATTTGATTTCTGTGTATTCCATCTGGCAAGGTCCATGGGTATAGTAGCTGTTTATGTTGGTGAAAAAAGGTATTTGCAAGGAAGAAGGTGTTGTTCTTGCAAAATTCAGTCACGCAATCTCTGCCATCATTTCTATCACCAAGGCCATATTTTCCAACTACCGATCCTTCTTCATTTCCACCTTTTGCATTTCAATCACCATTAATTATCAATGCATCCTGATTGCACGTTTGATCAATTTCAGATGCAGAAGTTGGTAAAAATCTTCAATTTCTTCATCATTTGCCATAGTGGTTGGTGGGTAAATTTGAATAATAGTCTTATTAACTGGTCTTCTGTATAGGTGTATGAATATTATACTTCCACTGACAGCGTGCTCCATGGTGTTGGGAAAGGCATGGTGGGGAAGAGGGGCTCACAACATCAAGCGTGTACCGAGCCACACCGGTGGTGCCTGACATGTGATGAGTGACCAGGAGACACTGGTGCCGAAGATGGCACCAGGCCCCAAATCTCGAATAATGCTCATTTTCACATAAGGACCTGGTCTTTGGAACCTCACCATGTCGATAAGTGAGGAGTGAGTAATTATTCAAATTTTTGAAAGCTAATGACATAGAAAGAATCCTGAGAGCAGCAAGAAAGAAGTGACTCATACCATACAAAGGATCCTCATTCAAATTAACAGCCAATTTGTCATCAGAAAACATGAAGGCCAGAAAGTAGTCAAAAAAGTTCGTATATATAGCTCAACCAAGAATTCTATACCTGTAAGGGCCCAAAGTATATCAAATGAGGAAAAGACGGCCTTTTTAACAAATAGTGCTGGCAAAACTGGATGTCCATCTGCAGAAAAATGAAACGGGACCCATATCTCACACCATACACAAAAACTAATTCAAAACGGATCAAAGACCTAAATATAAACCAAAACCTATGAAGATCATACAAGAAAAAATAGCATCAAGGCTAGAGGCCCTAACACATGGCATTAACACGGTACAAACCATAACTAACAACACACAAATTCCAGAAGATAAGCCAGAGAACAGGAATCTTCTAAAACTTAAACACTTATGCTCATCAAAAGACTTCACCAAAGGAGTAAAAAGAGAAACCAGAGGCTGGGAAAAAATTTTGGGCTATTACTAATCTGACAATTGTCTAATCTCTAAAATCTACAGGAAAATCCAACACCTCTACAACAAAAAGACAAATAATCCAATTAAAAAATGGGCAAAGGAAATGAACAGACACTTCACCAAATAAGACGTTCAAGCAGTTAACAGATACATGAGGAAATGTGTGCGATCACTAGCCATTAGAGAAATATAAATGAAAACCACAATGAGATATCACCTCACCTCAGCAATATTGGCACAAATCAAAAAAAAAAAAAAAGAAAACAGAAAATAAGAAATGTTGGAGAGGCTGCAGAGAGTTTGGAACTCTTATGCACTGCTGGAGGGAATGCAAAATGGTGCAACCATTTTGGAAAACCATACAGCACTTCCTTAGAAAGCTAGAAATAGAAATACAACATGATGTAGCAATCCTAGGAGAAATAAGAGAAATAAGAGCCATCACATGAATAGACGTATGCACACTCATATCATTGCAGCATTGTTCACAATAGCAAAAAGATGGAAACAACCTAGATGCCCATCAACTGATGAGTGGATAAATAAACTATGATACATACACACAATAGAGTACAATGATGAATCTTGGAAGCATCTTACAATATGGATGAATCTGGAGGGTATTATGCTAATTGAAATAAGTCAATCACAGAAGGACAAATACTGTATGAGGCCACTACTATGAAAACTCATGAAAAGGTTTACACACAAAAAGAAAAAAACTTTTGATGGTTACGAGGGGGTGGGGGGGAACACTAAATAGATGATAGATAAATGATAACTTTGGTGAAGGGTAAGACAGTACACAGTACTGGGGAAACCAGCACAACTTGTACAAGGCAAGGTCATGGAAGCTTCACAGACACATCCAAACTCCCTGAGGGATGGAATTATTGGGCTGAGGTCGCTGGGAACTATGGTCTTGGGGAACATCTAGCTCAACTGGCATAACATAGTTTATAAAGGAAATGTTCTACATTCTACTTTGGTGAGCAGCATTTGGAGTCTTATAAGCCTGTGAGTGGCCATCTGAGATACTCCACTGGTCTCACTCCTTCAGGAGCAAGGGAGAATGAAGAAAACTAAAGACACAAGGGAAAAATTAGTCCAAAGGACTAATGGACCACAACTACAGCCTCCACCAGGCTGAGTCCAGTTCAGCTAGATACTGCCCAGCTACCACCACTGACTGCTCTGACATGGATCACAATAGAGGGTCCCGGACAGAGCTGCAGAAAAATGTACAACAAAATTCTAACTCACAAAAAAAGACCAGACTTACTGGCCTGACAGAGACTGGAAAAACTCCAGGAGTATTGCACCCGGACACCATTTTAGCTCAGTAATGAAGTCACTCCTGAGGTTCACCCTTCGTCCGAAGATTAGACAGGCCCATAAAACAAAACAAGACTAAAGGTGCACACCAGCCCAGGGACAAGACTAGAAGACAGGAGGGGACAGGAAAGCTGGTAATAGGGAACTCAAGGTCGAGAAGGGACAGTGTTGCTATGTCGTGGGGTTGTTAACCAATGTCGTGAAACATGTGTACTAACTGTTTAATGAGAAGCTAGATTATTCTGTAAACTTTCATCTAAAGTACAATAAAAAAAGAGAAAAAAAAGTAGTACGTGTTAACTACAGAAAATATAGACATGAAAAGAGTAGAAAATAAATTCATCCATCCACCATTTCAAGACCCAGAAATAACAACCACTAACAAACAATTCAATAAACAATCTTTCAGCACAAGAAAAAAAAAAGAACTCTATACCTAGAATTGGCATTATCTTACTTAATATTTAATAATATTTGTATTATAATTCATCATATTTGTAGCCCCAAGAAAGATTTCAGGCCTCATATTTCATTTTAACTATGTTCTAACAATTAAGATACTTGTTTCCTATGTTAAGAAGCTGTAGACATCTTCTTCCCTTCTCTCTGGTCAAGATATTTCCTAATACGACAGACTTAAGATTCTAAGAGATAATAGTGATTTTAGACCTGAAAAGGAATTTAAAAAAAAAAAAAAACCTTCGAATTTTGATTCTAAAATGAAAAAAAAGAGTAATGAGCAAATTACATTATTTAGAAAGAAATCCTGCACTAAAGTCCATATTGAAATGTGCAGCTCCACAAAAGGAACACAGACAGCATACTTCCAGAATATAAAACTGAAGATCATATATAGACAGAAATAGTTACGTGAACATTATCATATAAAGATGTCTGCTTGATAATTATTGTCTTGTTTAAGCAGTAATCTGTGTATTTAACACAAGATAAAGTCTTGGATTTTAATTTAAAATATAATTTAACACAAGCAATCTTACTATTTAGAATTTACACTGGAAAAAAATCACCAATAGGTGTTGTTGCTTTGATTGAATTTGGTTAAACTTCATGGAAATCTCACCCTAGATTCTACTGTTTTTAGTTTCCTATATACCTCTGTTTCACAGTCTGCTTAGCAATTGTGCTATAGTGAACTGGTTATAAAATGTCACCGAGAATAAAATGTTTTTAAGTATTTGGAAGGTATTTTCTATCACAATTATTTAAAAAGATGAGAAATAGTCAGAGATCATAGCTATAAAAAATAGACTGCTCAAGGAGGTACTTATCTGATAAATGAATATACAAGTGCTTGACTCAAATGGAGGTTATGAATCTTGCATAAAGTCCTTCAACAAGGTTAAATTACATAATGTCTCATTTAATGGCATATCTATGTGACATTCGTTGTCAAGCATTATTTCTCTTTGTCAGGTTAAACTTTTGATTTGTAAGATATGAAATGAATTGTACTGACAATTAAAAAAAAAGCATGTTTATAATTTGCAATTAAACATGAGTGATAAGACTTCTAAATGCATAATGAATAGCTATTAAAATATAATTTTGGCTATGCATTATTAATATTTAGCCACTAAAATGTGAGTTACTTAGTTTTTATTTAGAAAAATCGTTTAATTATAAAAGATTATTAAATAGATTCTGATTGTTGATATCAGAATTATTGTGATAATGTTTGAAACACGCTATGGTTTGTCAGAACAGAGATCACGTCTCAAAATTAAATATAAAAAACAACCTTTAATTTGACTTTTATGTGACAGGTTTACAGTTTATTCATTTAACAGTATAGTGAACTTTAAAAGAAAATAACTACCAAATCAAATCAAGGGGATTATTTAAAACACATACTGTTTTAATTATAGCTTTTATTTTCTTCTTTGGATAAATTCACACTCAGAAATTAAAATGCCTTTATCCAGTGAAAATGGGATTTTTAAAACATAAATGATAAATTCAATCAGCAGTATTTTATCTTCTAGTTTCAATTTTGCCCATTCTTTTCCTTTCTCTCTCTCTCCTTTTCCCTCTCTGTTACACACACACACACACACACACACACACACACACACACAACTTAACCATCCTGACATACAACAGCATTAAAAAACAAAAATGCCATAGAGTCGATTCCGACTCATGGTGACCTTATAGGATGGAGTAGAACTGCTCCACAGGGTTTCCAAGGAGCAGCTGGTGGAATCGAGCTGACCATTTGATTAGCAACCAAGCTATTAACCACTGTGCCACCAGGTACATATATTTTTGCTGCTAAATGTAAAGTTTCTTTAGAATAAGAGATGAGTTATACAACACATTCCGTTACTTAAAATAGTAAATTATTTATGTTGTATAATATTTGTGAAGACTTTGAAAATGTATCTTATAAATCAAGCAAGTTTATAATGTTAGGAAAAATGCTACTTTAAAAGTAAGACTTCTGGTTCAATCATACATACTGTAACATGTATTTTCCTTCTCTTGAATATTTCTACATATTCTAATTTCAATCTATTGAAGAATAAATATAAGAACACAAAAATATATTTTAATGATAAATAGGTGATTATTTTCTAACAAAATGAAGTATTCTTCTTCCTTAAACTTCCAGACAAATGATTCTTACTCCAAAAAAGTATAATAAATAATTTACAATAGAACATTTTCTAAAATATTATATGAACATGTTGGACATAATTGTATCTTTCCCTGATAATATCAGTCTATCATATTTAACAAATACTTTTGTTGTAAAGAAAGCAATAATCGAGGTATATAAACCTTTTATATTGGGTGCAGACTTCCTCATTTTTTGATGACAGACTTCCACACTTTTATTTTCCTATTATTCTTCCAATATCATTGTATAAACCTGAAGAAAACTCTTTGATTTTTCCCATTTGCTGTGGGAAATTCAATTCCTACCACAATTTTTCATGCATCTGTTTTTATAATAAATCTGGAAGCAAAGCAAACACACTAATTCCTATTAAGATGATGGTAACTTCTTTTAGTTGCTCTTGTTTGGACAGGGAAGAAAAGGTAAAATGTAGCAAAAATAAAAATGATGTTTTTTCTTCCGAGTTTTATCCCACTTCAATTCTTGTTTGTCCATAATTTGCTCATATTTGTGTACCGTGAAGATGTTATCAGATGCAACCATATCTATTGTCTATACTGTTTGTAATAGTCTAATTTCTGAACCAATTTAGAGCAACATTGTTTTTACTGCTAAGACCTTTCAATTACTACAAAAACAGCCACTATTACCACCACACCATGGACAGATCACATACACACACCAAAAAAACACACACACACAAGTTCATATCACATAATTGCAGCAGAAGCACTTACCTTTGTCTTAGGGATGGTTGCCAGGAAATAGCCAAAGTATTATACACACATATAAGTCTTGCCTTTTAAATAGTTATTAATAAGATTAGGAGAAGTAGTCAATACATTAAATGAAGAGTTTTAGGGCAGTGTAGGACAGATGTAGACATGATCTTCTTTGTTTTGTTTCTGTATGGTTAAACTGAAAGAATCCTATTGCTGAGAAAGATCATATGGTTGGTAGATACAAGTTCACCAAGAAGCAAGCCTGTAAAAGTTCCCTCAAGACGACTGTATTGGGAACCTTTAATTCTCACTCTCAAGAGTGAGATACAAGTCCAGTATCTGGATTCCCTAAAGCAAAATCAAAGTGAAAAACACTTAAACGTATCTTTTAAATGTCAAGAAGAGAAAAAAAAATTAAAAATGACTTTTTTTGGTAGCAGATATAATTCTATTAAAATGTATTCTCTATAGGGTCGCTGTAAGTGGAATTGACTTGACGGCAGTGGGTTTGGTTTGGTTTGTATGTATTCAGGTATTTCTGTTTCTTTAATTCTGGTTCCAATATGTTTAATCTTTTACGTATATATATTGTATATTGTTGAAATGATATAAGAACTACTTTACTGCATTCTCTTTATAATGTGTTAAAATTTGAACCACTCAAAATATTTACAAAATCTAAAACATGTACTATGAACTGCTCGGTATGCAATGTGTGAGACCTGAGACACTGATGACACTATATTAAAAATTAAAATAAATGGCAAAGACCCCCGTTTCTAAGACAGAGTATGATACGGATAGTAGTATGAGCAAATCGGTTTTAGAAGAAATACAACTAGAATGCTCATTAGAAGTGAGTATGGCAAGACTTTGTCTTGCTTATTCCATAACATCATTAGAAAAGACCTATCTCTAGAAATGGACATCATGGTTGGTAAAACAGAGAGTCAGCAAAAATGAAGGAAACCCTCAATGAAATGGATTGATAAAATAACCACAACAATGAACTCAAACATAGCAACAATTATGAATACAACACAGGGCAGGACAACATTTTGTTCTGTTATCATGTTATTGGCTATGAGTCAGAGTCAATTCAATGACACTTCACAAAAACAATGAGGCATGATGTGAACAAATCTGAATTAAACAAGAAATATAAATGTAGGAAGCTGGGCTTTTTTCGTGGCATTACTAATGACAGTTTCAGGGCATGGTTATTTCTGAATTAGGATGTCAATATTTCTGGAAATTCTGTAACCAGAACAGAAACAACTGATACAGGATTCTCATTTAGAATTTCAGTCATGTCAATAGCAACTTAAAAAATCTTTCAGTCTCAGTTCTCTGTAGCTTTACAACCTTTCTCTTAGCTTTCACTCCAGTGTCATCTCTTTCTCACTATCTCCTACCATGTTAGTGCCAGAACTACGGTCTTAGTTATCTCGTGCTGCTGAATCAGAAATACCATAAGAGAGTGGCTTTAACGAACAGAAGTTAATTTTCTCGTAGTTTAGGAGGATAGAAGTCTGCATTCAGGCAGCCAGCTTTAGGGGAAGGCTCCCTCTTTCTGCTCTGGGGGAAAATCCTTTTCTCAAATTCCTAACATTCTTCTTGATGTTCCTTAGAGATTTCCACGTGGCATCTATCTTTTCCCTAATTGTACTTTCTTCTCTGTCTAATCTATTGTTTTTATATTTCAAAAGTGATTGGTTTAAGACACACCCTACACTGATATGGCCTCATTAACATAACAACGAAAACCCTATTCACCAAAGGGATCACCTCCAAGGTATAGCGGTTAGGAATTAGGACACATATTGCTGAGGGACACATTTCAATCCATAACATCCACTAACTTATTTATTTATTTATCATATGCAGTATTATTACTGCCTCTCTACCCTTGATAATATTGTTTCTTTTAGATAATATACTTCAATCCGCTAAATGAAGAGCTGAGTCAAATATCTACAAAGACTTCACCCAAAAAGCCGAGGCAACAATCATTCCCAATTCTGTACAGTCATGTCAATTTGAACTTTATCTCCTCATATTGTTAAAGTTGCTATCTACATCTGTTTTCTTAGAAAGTTAACCTCAGATGGTGATTCTTGTACAGGTGATTTATTAAGGGAGTGTCTTAGGAGAAGAATGTGAAGGAGATTGTGAAGCAGAGAAAGAAGCTAGGCAAAAAGGTTTTTCAGGGAAGGTCTAGTCTCTTATTGATTGCAAAAGTATCTGTGAATTACACCATAGTATTTGTATCCTGCTGAGGCATGGAGCTGTGCTTTTTTATCCCATATCTGTGAGGCATTGGTCATGATGGGCATCATCTTCCAGGCATCTCTTGATCGAGCAGTTCCCATAGGTTAAGGACAATTCTTCAGCAGCAATTGTTCAGGTATGGGATGATGTTGACAGTGGATGGAGATAAGCAGGAAAAATCAGGATATATATTCCACGTAGGAACAATAGTATTTGCAAAAGTATTGCATATAGAGAAAATGGAAAAGTCAAGAGTCATTGCTGAAAATAGTTTTATGTCTTGATCCATTGGGCTAGTGGTTTTTTTTTTAGTGAAATGGGAGAAGATTAAAACAGACATTCTAGTGTAAAATTAATGTTTTTCTCTGTCCACAATGAGTTATAAAGATCCCTTCTAGATATGTAAGTGCAAATGGGGAGTAGAGAATATCATTCTTGAGCTCAAGGAGAGGCCAAATGTAGAGTTAAAATATTGGGAGGCTTTAGTATGTAAATACTATGCAAAACAATGGAAAAAGATGAGACTATCTAGGGAAAAGTTTGTTAGGGCAGAGCAGCAATACTGCTTCCTAAGGCATGTCAATATTGGGAGCTCAGCTACAGGAGAGAGGGCCAACGAAAGAGATGACTGACTGTAAAACTCCAGAAAATAATTCTAAATAGTGTGGCATCACAGGAGCCAATTCAAAGTTTTTCACAAAAGAATTTTATGACTCTATACTGAAATACTAAGTAGACTGGAAACAGAGAAGTGTTCTTTGCATTTGTCAAATGGATGTTGCTGGAAATTTTACCAAGAAGAGTTTCAATGGAGTGTTAGTAAGCGACGCTCAATGGGATTAATCTAACAGTTAAGAAACAGTCAGGGAATATAGACCAAAAGTGAATATAACTTAAAAAGCTATTCTCTGGACGGGGAAGAGGGATGAGACAGTAGTTAAAACGTGGAAAAAGGTCAATGAAGTATGGTTATTTTGTTGTAATAGAAAATGCGAGAATATAATTATATGCTGACAGAAAATAATCAGTTGGTCAAAACTTTCTTTTAGGGTTTCTTCATTTGTTTTTTATATGTAGAAAGGCATTCACAAAAGTTAAACTGAATATAAAGTTTATCTATAGTTAATTATATTTATTTTGTTTTGTTTTATGTGTATATCTTGCATTCAATATTTACTTACTACTCAATTAATTCAGAAGGCAACTTTAGCATATTAAATGTTTAATTACACTTTTTCTGCTTCTGAACTATATATATTATTCCTTCTGTGTCTTTCTTGATGCTTAAGTAACATCTTCTTTACTATTTTAGTTTTATGAGATATATCAATATCTAATAGGACATGTCCCCAGAAACTATTTTCTTTTTAAAAATTATACTGTCTGTTTTCATCTATTTATTTTCCCACGTGAACATTAGACATATTCTTCCAAGTACACCAAAAGAAATACTATTGTGAAGGAAGAAAATATAACACAGGAAAAGTTTCTAACACCTATCTATAGCTAGAGATATACAAGCTAGAACAATAACAAGAAAATATTTGTATTAAATCTCTTAAGTTGACAAAGATAAAAAAGCATGATAATATGTTGAAGAACAGGAGAAAAGGCGAGGTTATATGCTACTGACAAATTGATACATTGGTACAAACTTTTTGTAGAGAAATTTTGTGTTGTCTTTTGAACTGTTAAATGTTCAAAATTTTAGTCCAGCAAATATTTTTATACATATCCATATGTGCATACATAGACAAAAGGTGCCCATTGAAATATTGTTTATGATAGCAAAAGCCAAGAAATCCACTGGGAATGGCTAAGTGTATTTATTATAAGCACATATTTATAATGGAATACTAGCTTTACATACCCATTTGTATTGATCTCCAAGATATATTCATAAGTGAAAATGGTGCTTAAGAGTAAATACACTGGGGTAAACACTCACAGTTGCTTACCCAACTGCCATTACTCATTCTTTCCTGCTATAGACTTCTGACTTTAACGATATTTGAGCAGCAATATTCTGGGTCCAGATAATGGATTGTGATTTGTCCAAGCCAATCTCTCTCTTTTATTTATTTATTTTTTTGTGATGACTAATTTAGTAGTAGAAATGTAACCCTGTTGTGGGTAATGTGTCATTAAAGGGAACCTGATGGACTTCTTCAGGAAAAATATACTTTCTTGTTAAAGAGAAACCCATGATTAAATTGAAAACAAAACAACTTCTTAATTCTCATCTTTGGATATTACTATTTAAGTTGCAAAGAATGGATAAGTGGCAGATGAGAAAGAGAAAGAAGAGAGACTGAAAAGAGAGCTCTGAGAGGCACAAAGCCCTGATATGCTGGAGTTGTTGGATTTACCATCTTTGTAATCACTTGTCTCTGGATTTGTGCGATGAGTTAGTAAATGTCCTTATTTTTCAACTTACTTATAGATTGGTCTACTGGCACTTGAAATTGAAAACATCCCAACTGATGCTGTTGTTGTGAGCTGCCATCGGATTGATTCCAACTCATGGCAACCACAAGTGTGCAGAGTAGAACTGCACTCCATAAGGTTTTCAAGGGTGTGAACTTTCAGATGAAGATTGCCAGACCTTACATCCAAGGTGCCTGAGTGTGTTTGAACTGCCTACCTTTTGTTTTGTAGAGCAATGCGTAACCATTTGCGCCACCCAGCAACTTCTGTCCAACTGATACTGGGTTGATAGTAAAAATATTTACCACTTGGTATGATGAGGAAACAAATCATTCAGAGTAGATGCTGGCAAATGTAAACTATGGGGGGGAGGCATTGAATATTAGTGCGGTCAATAAAAATATGTCTGTGTTCATTCTGCCCCTTCAAGGCTGAGGAAAAAAACGAAAGGGGTGGCAGAAGTTAAACTGCCTCTAAAAGCTTATATTAGAATACTGTAAATGTCAAGTTCATTTATATTCTTTCTACTGGCCAAAATAAGTGAGAAAGCTAAGCCCAAAGTCTATGAGGCAGAGAAGTTTCCTGTGTATGCAGAAAAGGACAGGAATGGCAGTGGAGGGAAGGGAATGGATAATTGCAAACAAATACTTCGTTCTACCAAGCATTAATAAAAATAATGACTGAAGTGAATTGAAACATGCAAGCAAAACTAATATTTTACATGTGAAAGATACTAAGACATCAAAGTATTAATTTTAAATTGATAAATAAGAGAGGAGAAACCAAGCATTTTTCTGCCACTCTTCTGAAGTCTTTACCTCAATGTAACCAAGTAATCAATGAAGAAAATTTATTTTTTAGTATATTCCAGCTTATAAATGAAAAAAAATAAGAAATTATCATGTTAGAATATGACCTTTTCAAACCCATAAAAAAATAACGTATCTAGGCAGTGATCACAGTGGCTTCAACATCACAAAGAAACAAGTAGATATTATGTACCTACTGATGGAAATATAGGAGCCCTGGTGGCTCAGCAGTTAAGTGCTTGGTTGCTAACCAAAAGGTCAGCAGTTTGAATCCACCAGCTGCTCCTTGGAAACCCTATGGGGCAGTTCTACTCTGTCCTATACGGTTGCTATGAGTTGGAATCCACTCGATGGCAATGGGTATAGTAGGTAGAACATGTTAAAAGCATACAGTGAAACCTAGAATCTGCTAGTCTTTATAGAATGAATGATCCAGTTTCTTTAAGAAGTAGATTTCCAGGGAAAACAAAAAATAAGGGGAGGGAGAAACTTTTAGATTAAACGAGACTTGAATTATATGAACCGAATATAATATCTCCAATATCTGGATCCGTCGTGATTCAAATAAACAAACAAACAAAAAAACAATTTAAAACTCTCAAAAGGCAATGAGGAAAATTGAACACATACTGTACTGCTAATTTGATGATAGTTTTAAAAAACTTAGTATATTGAAGGTTTAATAATGACATTGAGGCTATTTTATTTATTTATTTATTTTAAGAATTCTGAGGTTTATGAAGTGTGTCCTGAATAACTTCTGGGTAAAATGGTAAAATGTCTGGGAATGTGCTTCAACCTAATGCAGCGGGGACAGGCATGAAACAAGATAGGCATTGAACTGTGACTGATGATGGGTAATGAGTATATAGGAGTTCATTTATAATAATCTCTATTTCTGCATATGTGTGAAATTTTTGACAGCAAAAGCTTTTAAAAATGGTATCTGTAAGATAACAAACAGGAGGAGTTGCAATAGCAAGAAACAGGAACAAAAAGTATAATAATGAGAGAGTAGAAAGTAAATAAAAAATAGACACAAATTCAGTTTTATATTTGCTTTACTTATTTAAAATTGTTACGTAATTTTAGCATTGTCTGTATTCAAAATAATAAAGTTAATGACAATAAAATTTTGGAATTAAAAGTAATGTCTTAGTATAACACTTGATACTTTTAAGTATCTAATTAATACAGAGTCATTATACATTATCTTGGATTTTACTAATCTCACCTTAAGGGAATCTAGTTGTTCTTTGGAAAGGATGTTCTCTTCCTAAAGACGTAGGAGTCACTCTCAATTGCAAATAACACCACCACTAGCACAGTATCCTTACTAAGGTTAACCAGACACACACAAATACATATACATGCACATATACGTACATATATACTACGTATGTGTACACACACAGATATACATATATATATATATAGTTGTTGTTAATTGCCGTTGAGTCAATTACAACTCATGGCGAGTCATGTGTGCAGAATAGAACTGCTCCGTAGAGTTTTCAAGGCTGTGACCTTTCAGAAGGAAATCACCACACTTGTCTTCTGAGACCCCTCTGGGTGGATTAAAATAGCCAACCTTTCAGCTAGTAGTCGAGCACTGAAATATTAACGCCACCTGGGGACTCATAGTATATGTTTTATATATATATATATATATGTATATATAAACGTGTTATTGTTGAGTCAATTCTGGCTTGTAGCGACCCTATAGGATACAGCAGAACTGCCCCATAGGGTTTCCAAAGAGCAGCTGGTAGATTCGAACCTCCGACTTTTGGTCAGCAGCATAGCTCTTAACCACTGTAATATATATATACGCGTGTGTGTGTGTGTGTGTGTGTGTGTGTGTGTGTGTGTGTGTGTACTAAATTAGAAAGGATTTGAAATGACACACAAAGTTGCAGTGAATATCACAGTTATCTTAAAATTATTTCATGGGTTGGGAGACTGAGATCTAGATGTTAGGATCTGGGATTCTACCTCCTGCAGCATGTTCACACACAAAGTTGATGGAACCAGCAAACTTGCTACTGAATGAAGGCAATCAGTCTTCCAGTGTTTCGATGAGATTGAGAAAAGTAACAAAATTTAGCCTCAGCTACCCTGGTGGCATACTGGTTAAGAGCTATAGCTGCTAACCAAAAGGTCAGCAGTTTGAATCCACCAGGTGCTCCTTGGAAACCTTATGCAGCAGTTCTACTCTGTCGGATAGGATCCCCATGAGTCGAAGTTGACTCGAGGGCAATGGGTTTGTTTTTTTTCTTATATAAGTCAGTAGGATTTGGAACTTAAGCAATTCTATTTTGCTCTAAAGCGGGAAATCACAGGCCCAAGGATTACTGTATGATACACAAAAAAGAGCGTGGCAGTTTGCTGACATGTCAGGAGTAGGCAAGATGCACACAATTTACCACACAAGATGCACAGTTCACCAGGGCAAAAGGAGCCTGTGGAAGCTGGGCAAACTATATAAAAAATAAAAGAGAGTCTCCTCTCTCTGTTAGTCAGCATGACTATCTACCTCAAACAGGAAAGTGTAAGCGTGCATAAAACTGGTCTTCTTTAGATTTCTTGGTGATATCTTAAGGACTCATCTTTCAGGTTCACTTGTTCACTTGGAAAATTTCTACCCAGTTAGTAGCACCCATCTTATGAGGCTATGAGGGTAATAACAGGAGTGCAGAAGCTAGTTTCAATAACAAAGAAAACCTGATGGCAATTTGCTAAGACTAATTAATAAAAAATAAAAAGATTCACTAAAACATCAAGTTCTTTTATTTATAGGTTAGGTCAACTTAGTGATTATATTTTCATTTTGAACAGAAGTTATGATTTTTTATTTTATATTTTCCCTTAATGCTAGTTAGAAAACTGAATATTATATTGAAAACAGTTTGATTAACAAATTATTCTAAGGAGGGATGCAGGGGTAATAATAATAATAGTAACAAAAATAATTTTAGAATTTTTACTCAGAATTCTACATAGCACAGAGATCTTTTTAACCAATAAAACATCAGCTAAATAGAGAAATCTTTTAAGTTTAATAAATTCGGTTAAGATTTTCACCAACTTCCAACTGAATTCACTGTTCCAACATGATGTCCAAATATTTTCTTCCCATTCTTCCCATGATGGAAATTCATTGGTATGTTTCATAGCACCACCATTCAAAATGTAGGCGTGAAATATGCTACTGTTGTTTACCAATAAATTATATCCCTACTGTTATGGATTGAAGTGCACCCCCTAAAAAGATTCATTGTAAATCCTACCTCTATACCTGTAGTTATAATTCTATTTGGTAATGGGTTTTGATTTCTTTGTTATGTTATCAAGACAGTATTAATGTAGAGTGTGTCTTAAGTCAATCTCTTTTGAGATATAAAAGACATTAAACATGCAAGTGAGAAAGCAGAGACGGAGGAAGAGTGATTTTAAGCCACATGAAGATAACCCAGGAGCAGAAGCTCAAAAAAGACAAACAAGGACGTTCCTGAGGAAGGCGACATAGAGAGAAAGCCTTCTCCTAGAGCTGGCTCCCTGAATTCAGACTTTTACATTCCTAAACTGTGGGAAAACAAATTTCTGCTTGTTAAAGCCACTCACTTGTGATATTTCTGCTATAGCAGCACCAGATAACTAAAACACCTATTTTCTGTTTTCTAAAATTTGATTAATTTATGAAAATAATAATAATTATTTTTTAAATAGTGAAAATGATTATTAAATTAGTAGTTTCTGCCTTAAATTTATGGTCCTGCTTGGTACTTAATTCCTTGTATTTAATTCACTGAGATAATAGTTTCTGCAAATGTTATTAACACACCAAATGATACTTGTTGGGAATGATAATATATTGATGTCTAAATTGATTCATAATATGTAAGTGGGCTCAATAGTGGAAAAGAAGAATTCACAAATGAAACTTACCCATTTTAAATTGTTTAGGTACACTAGTTTTTAAATTAATACATTGCTTTATTCACAATGTATTTTCTGTTAAATGAGGGTTACTGAAAAGTGTTAGAAAGCAAAGATGCACTTTGAGGACTAAGGTGCACCTGACCCAAGCCGTGGTATTTTCAATCGCCTCATATGCATGCAGAAGCTAGACAATGCATAAGCAACACTGAAGAGGAATTGGTGCCTCTGAATTATGGTGTTAGCAAAGAATAATGAATATATGGTGGACTGCCAAAAGAACGAACAAATCTGTCTTGGAAGAAGTACAGACAAAATGCTACTTAGAAGCTAGGATGGCGAGACTTAGCCTCACGTATTTTGGGCATCTGATCAGTAGGGACTAGTCCCTGGAGAAGGACCTCATGTGTGGTAGAGAAGAGGGACAGTGAATAAGAGGAAGACTCAAGGAGATGGATTAACACAGTGACTGCAATAATGAGCTCAAACATAGCAAGGATTGTGAGGATGGTGCAGGACTGGGCAGTGTTTCCTTCTGTCGTACAAAAGGTGGCTCTGAGTTGGAATCAATTGACAGCACCAAACAACAACAACCTAAAAAAAATTTACTTTTATATGTAATATTAGAATAATCATATCAAAATTCAGATTTAACAAAAAGCTCTCAAACAAAAAAATGTATAATGTAACTGTTCTAGCTACATTTTTATGCACTGTCATTTGAACACTGATTTAAAACTGTCAACAGTGGTTGAGAGTAAATATAAAACAATACTGAATTTCATATTATTCAACTATCATAAAAGCTGAAACATATAGATGGCCCTAAGTAGCCCTTGGAAATCCTGGTGGCATAGTGGTTAAGTGCTACAGCTGCTAACCAAAAAAAAAAAAAAAAAAAGGCAGCTCGAATCTACCAGGCACTTCTTGGAAACTCTATGGGGCAGTTCTACTCTGTCTTATAGGGTGGCTATGAGTCGGAATCGACTTGACAGCAACCGGCTTTTTGGTTTTAAGTAGTCCTTGCTCTGTTTTGGTTGATTATAGATATGGGTGTATAGATATGAGCTTTGTGCTTTTCTACAAACTTTTTTACAAGTTCTTTTTTAAATAGCAGGTGGAACTTTGAAAAGTTATTTCATTTTACTAAAAATGCCTTATCCAAAAAGGAAGAATAACTCTGAAAGTTTAATTTGAAAAGAGTTAGAGAAAAAAGAAAATGGCAGATGCAGGAAAGAAAAAAAAAAAATTATGAGACATGTTGCAAGAACACATGATAGCTTGGGAATTTCTAGTCAAGGCCTTGGGGTAGGGGTAGCTTTATATAGGTTCAAGTTGTAGGTAATTAAGACCAACCACATTTCCCATCTTCCTGACACTGTGCACAAGATTTCTGATCTAGGCAACAAGTCTAGTAAGTCGTCATCTCAAATGAATCGTCAATCAACTTCAAACACTTCTGCAGAATTAGCAATAAAACAAAGAGGAATCGTAATTCAAAATCATGAAAATCAAATTCATTCAAAAGAGCATATTGCTTCTTCATTCATTAATCTTCTGCAGTGAGGTCCATATTTCAGTATCTTTAGAGTTTCAATATGAACAAAAAAAAAGTTCATCAGAAGACAGGTGTTTTTTTGCATGCAGTTCATAGCAGAAGTTGTATATAGTGTTTATTTTTGAGAGAGAAAACCATATTCTTCTAAAAAACATTTGCATTTTTTAAATTATTCTATTATTTAAATTTTCCAAGTATAATTCTACTTAAGTCTTCAATATCCTGAGAGTATCATTAATAACATCTTCCTAGTCCCACAGACAGCCTACTTCAATCTTGCATGAAATGATTTAGTAATGTGTCATTTACTAAAGGATAAAGGGTAAAATACGAACTTCCCAATCTGACATCCAAGACTAATTTCTTACAATGTAAATTTTTATTTTTATTTCCCATTATACCCTTGTGAAATTCACAGTCCAGGTCAACTTGATTAATCATTATTTCTTATTAAGTGAGGCTTTCATCCTTCTGCACCCATGCTTTCATTCGCCCTTGAACTTTCATTTAGAATGCCCTTCTCCTCTGCCTTTTCCTGATACAGTGCTACTTTTTAAGGCTTGTTTAGCTGTTCTCTACCCCATGAAAAGTTCCATGATTTTTCTACCATTAGTAAACATATCATTTATTTTAAAATTACAACACTGTTTCTACTTATGCAAACCTTCCTACACTCCTTCGTGGCTGTTTACTTAGATGTCTGAGCCATTCTGATAGGTTATGTATTATTTTAGGGAAATGCTCACATACCCATCCCCTATAGTGGTTGGCATGGTGCTTTATCAACATGCTGTTGAAAAATATACTTTTTGTTTGTTTGTCGTCTTTTGTACTTTTTTTTAATCAGAAGATTTATTCACGCAAGGGCAGACTCACTGGAAAGTATAAGTGTAGTCTATCAGCAGAATTTTCTTGTTGTTGTTAGGTGCTGTCAACTCGATTCCAACTCATAGTCGACACCACGTGACAGAGTAGAACTGCCCCATGGGGTTATCTCGGCTGTAATCTTATGGAAGCAGATTGTCAGATTTTTCTCCTGAAGAGTTACTGGATGGGAGCACTTAACCTTTGTACCGTCAGTGTTCCTTATCAGCAAACTACCTGGGTTCAAATACCAGTTCCACTCCTTTCTGACCTGTATAATCCAGTACAATTTACCATATCTATGAACCCTGTTCATCTGCAAAATGGTAATGATTGTAGGATTCTCTTCACAGGGGAGTTTTGTGTTTCTGTGTGGCCTCCCTGAGCTCCTACATGGTGAATGTGCAGAATTACCATCAGAAATATTCAGCGCTAAATCAATACTACCGGGCTTAAAAAGATGAATTACTCTGTTGCTATAGTCTTAGAAGGGGGAAAAAGGGAACTTCCATTTTAAATGATTCCTTACTGAAAAATTATATGGAAGGAACTTTAAAAGATTTCATTATTGAAAAATGAGTAAAGCCATAGTTTAGTATAGAAACATTGTAATAGTAAATATTACAGCAAGAAGATTTTTGAAGTATTAATCAGGTTTCTTAAAATATCGTAGATCTTCTGGTATTTTGAAAAAAAAAATTACAACCATGAGTCTCGAATATATAGCTTTTGCTATCAATGTTGTATCAGATACTTTGGAGGAGAAATAATTCATGTCCTCCACTCCTGACCAAGAAGAGCAAATGCTTTGATTATTCTTTTGTTGTTGTTGTTAGAAAAATAAAGCAGGGTAAATATCTTCTCCTACTGAGTCATAGATTTGGGCAGTTGAGGCATAGCCATTTTTCAAAAGAAAAATATAACTTACCTTGGTTAAGAGAGCATTGTTTTGTTAAAACAATAGAAATAATCTGTCCAATAATTTAAAACAAATTCATTTATCTTCATATATAAACCTTTTCTTGGAATATTGGTAACTATTACAGAGTATTTTTAATGATTTCATTTATAATACAAAATAATTTTTAATAGTAAAAATTACATTTTGACAAAGATATTTTAAATACTGAAACTTATATTAACTTTTACAGATAAAGACAATTACTATATTTTAAATAAATGTGTTTTCCCTTGTGCATGACATTTGAATAACAAAATTTTGAAAATATTCCTGAAGCAGTATCACTATTAAGAACCACAAGGGTGGGTACTGCAGTAGCTGACATTAAATCAGGAACACATTTTAAAGGTGTTAATATGTTAATTTTTTCAAAAAAGAAATTAATGATTATAATCCAAGAGAAAATATAAAAACTAGACCAAATTCTTGAATGGGAAATAAATTATATAAGTAAAGCCTACTTTTTATCAAGATATACTAAATCATTTCATTAAAATATTCAGTATTGTTGCGAGTATGTGATGTGCTAGTCTTCAGAACAGCTACAGAAACTTTAAAACTCAAAAGACCATATTTGGCACCATTCTTCAGATGAACATATGGTAGGAAGCACAGCTTGTCAACAGGATAACATCAAATGTTTCAATGTCAGTCTTTGCAGTGATCCACAGGAGCACATACAGCTGCCTGGAGCCACCTCCTCTACAGTTCATGGCTAAGATTCAAAGGTCAAAATCCACATCGAGTGGGTATAGAAGCTTCTCTGGCTTAAAAGGCTCATGTACCATATGAGCCAATATATCTTAGAACAATCTCCAATGTATGACAATGGACATACCCATTTTCAAGAGTCACCATACTCAGAGAAGCTCAAAACACGGAGCCTCCACCAGAGATTATAGTTTTCCTGTTCCATATGCCCTGACGGTGAAATGGTTAAGCACTCAGCTGCTAACTGAAAAGTTGGTGGTTCGAACCTACTAGGAGAAAGTCCTGGCAATCTGCTACTTAAATATTTCAACCTAGGAAACCCTATGGGGCAGTTCTACTCAGTCCTATAGGGTCGACTTTGAGTCGGAATCGACTCTACTGACACACGACAACATTACATATGCAATTTAAAGGCACGTGTCATTTTTACTATAAGCACCACTCCTGGTAATATAATTGACACAAAATGTCTTTGTCTCCAGGAGTTAGAAAATTAACCAATAGTCAAATAGCCTCACAAAAGGAGACAAAGTTTTGTTAACCCTTTACTCTCAGTTTTAAGAACCAAGAATGGTTTCTCTCAGACCTGACAACTTAGTAGCTCTTCCAATACAAACGATGCTAACTAATATCAAAAACAAAAATGAAAACTAGGATTTCACAATTAACTAAAACATTTCTGAAAAAAATAAAAAATGAGTTTTTTGCAGATATAAATTAATTAGGTATTCATACTCTATGGGAAATTATGATATTCATATTTTTTATTCAAAGCTAGCAGCTAGGCTTTCACCATAAGACATACAAAATCCAGGAGCAAACTTTATTAAATACTTTCTAATTTTTTGTAATAGTCTGTCACTATAAATACTTATTATGAAAAAGACCATAACATTGAAGATTCAAAGGAATTATGAGTAATCAATTATTTTTAATAATCATTTTTTCTCAATAACTCTTAGCGAGCAAATACAAAAAGAAAATTAAGTTTCTATTCAGTGCAAAGTATGTTTTTTGTTAGAAGAAAAATATAATAAAACTCTGCTCCTACATTTTAAAATTTACATTATATCTTGAAGTTAAGGATTGAAAATGAACTATTATTTCATAATACAGATGTATTTAAAAATGCTATTGTTGTTGTTGTTAGGTGCTGTCCAGTCAGTTCTGACTCATAGCGACCCTGTGCACAACAGAATGAAACACTACCCGGTTGTGCATCATCTTCACAATTGTTGTTATGTTTGAGCCCATTGTTGCAGCCACTGTGTCAATCCATCTCATTGAGGGTTTTCTTCTTTTTCGCTGACCCTCTACTTTACCAAGTATGATGTCCTTTTCCAGGGACTGATCCCTCCTGATAACGTGTCCAAAGTGTGTGAGACACAGTCTCGCCATCCTTGCTTCTAAGGGACATTCTGGTTGTACTTCTTCCCAGACAGATTTGTTTGTTTTTTTTGGCAATCCATGGTATCGTCAATATTCTTTGCCAACACCACAGTTCAAAGGCATCAATTCTTCTTTGGTCTTCTTATTCACTGTCTAGCTTTTGCATGCATATGAGGCATGGGTCAGGCACACCTTAGTCCTCAAGGTGACATCTTTGCTTTTAAACACTTTAAGGAGGTCTTTTGCAGCAGAGTTGCCAAATGCAGTGTGCCTTTTGATTTCTTGACTGCTGCTTCCATGGGTGTTGATTGTGGATCCAAGTAAAATGAAATCTTTGACAACCTCAGTCTTTTCTCCATTTACCATGATGTTGCTTATTGGTCCAGTTGTGAGGAATTTTGTTTTCTTTATGTTGAGGTGTAATCCATACTGAAGGCTGCGGTCTTTGATCTTCATCAGTAAGTGCTTCAAGTCCTCTTCACTTTCAGCAAGGAAGGTTGTGTCATCTGCATAACTCAGGTTGTTAACGAGTCTTCCTCCAATCCTGATGCCCCATTCTTGTTCATATAGTCCAGCTTCTCTGATTATTTTTTCTGCATACAGATTGAATAGGTATGGTAAAAGGATACAACCCTCACACACACCTTTCCTGACTTTAAACCATGCAGTATCCTTTTGTTCTGTTCCAATGACTGCCTCTTGATCTGCGTACATAGTCCTCATGAGCACAATTAAGTGTTCCAGAATTCCCATCCTCCACAATGTTATCCATAATTCGTTATGATCCACACAGTCGAATGTCTTTACATAATCAATAAAACACAGGTAAACATCTTTCTGGTATTCTCTGCTTTCAGCTAGGATCCATCTGACATCAGCAATGATATCCCTGGTTCCATGCCCTCTTCTAAATTCAGCTTGAATTTCTGGCAGTTCCCTGGTAATATACTGCTGCAGCCACTTTTGAATGATCTTCAGCAAAATTTTGCTTGCATGCCATATTAATGATATTGTTGGATAATTTCCACATTCCGTGGGATCACCTTTCTTGGGAATAGGCATAAATATGGATCTCTTCCAGTTGATTGGCCAGGTAGCTGTCTTCCAAATTTCTTGGCATAGACAAGTGAATGCTTCCAGTGCTTGCTACATCCGTTTATTGAAACATCTCAGTTGGTATTCCATCAATTCCCAGAGCCTTGTTTTCGCCAATGCCTTCAGTGCAACTTGGACTTATTCCTTCAGTACCATCGGTTCCTTATCATATATTACCACCTGAAATGGTCGAACATCAACCATTTCTTTTTGATATAGTGACTCCTTGTATTCCTTCCATCTTCTTTTGATGCTTCCTTCATCATTTAATATTTTCTCCATAGAATCCTTCAGGATTGCGACTCTAGGCTTAAATTTTTTCTTCAGTTCTTTCCACTTGAGAAATGCTGAGCACGTTCTTCCATTTTGGTTTTCTATCTCCAGGTCTTGTACATGTCATCATAGTACTTTACTTTGTCTTTGCAAACTGCCCTTTGGAATCTTCTGTTCAGCCCTTTTACTTCATCATTTTTCCTTTTGCTTTAGCTACTCGACTTTTAAGAGCAAGTTTCAGGGTCTCTTCTGACATCCATTTAGGTCTTTTCTTTCTCTCCTGTCATTTTAATGACCTCTTGCTTTCTTCATGTATGATGTCCTTGATGTCATTCCACAACTTGTCTGGTCTTTGGTTATTAGCGTTCAATGAGTCAAATCTATTCTTGAGGTGTCTCTAAATTCAGGTGAGATGTACTCAAAGTTGTACTTCGGCTCTTGTGGACTTGTAATTTTCTTCAGTTTCAACTCAAACTTGCATATGAGTAATTGATGGTCTGATTCACAGTCAATCCCTGGTCTTGTTCTGACTGATGATATTGAGCTTTTCCATCGTCTCTTTCCACAGATGGAGTCGACTTGATTCCTGTGTATTCCATCTGGTGCGGTCCATGTGTATAGTCGCCGTTTATGTTGGTGAAAAAAGGTATTTGCAATGAAGAAGTCATTGGTTGTCCAAAATTCAGTCATGCAATCTCTGGCATTTTTCTATAACTAAGGCCATATTTTCCAACTACCGATCCTTCTTCTTTGTTTCCAACTTTTACATTCCAATCTCCAGTAATTTTCAGTGCATCCTAATTGTGTATTTGATCAATTTCGGACTGCAGAAGTTGGTAAAAATCTTCAATTTCTTCCTCTTTGGCCTTAGTGGTTGGTGTGTAAATTTGAATAATAGTCATATTAACTGGTCTTCCTTGTAGACTCACTGCTATTAAAATAATTAAAAGGGAAAGAGTATTTATGGTTAAGAAAGGTTTCAATGAAAGAGTAGTATTTGAGTTTGGAATTGGTAAAAGTAGAGGTTTAAAAGGTGCTGAAGGCTATTTCACCCAAAGGAAAAAGTGGAGTAAATTCAGAAATGTGTAGATGGATCTAGTATGTCCACAAAAATGTGGGTAGTCCTTTGTTGTTACAGTGTAAATTGAGAGGGTTGAAGAGTAGGAGTTGAAAATAAAAAAAGGTGCAGTAGTAGTGAGTGAAAGTAAACAGTTTAAAAGAAGCATCAAAACTATATGAGGTTTATTTTCCATAAGTATCCTATTCAGACTTTAATAGTTTTGTATTACAGATATCCCGTTGCCCTCAAGTCGATTCTGACTCATAGCGACCCTGTAGGATTGAGTAGAACTGCCACATGGGGTTTTCAAGGAGTAGCTGGTAGATTTGAACTGCAGACCTTTTGGTTAGCAGCCCACCTCTTAACCACTGTGCCACTAGGTGTCTGTATTATAGACAAGGAACCTGAAATTTAAGGATGTTAAATAACTTATTCAAGGTCAATTCGCATTAAACATCAACACTAAATTTAAACCTAAGTTTGTCTGACTTCAAGACTCGTGCTTTTTCCACCAACCTATTCATTTAAATTTAGATACGTAGCCTTGAATATCATACTAATGTGCTTAGGTTTGATCATGTAGGATTCATGGTGTCACTTAAAATTCTGAAACTATTCATATGTGAAAGAACTACAAAAATAGTGATCGTTGACAGGAATAACATAATTCTGATGGTACAACAGTATGTTCACAGAAAGCCACTTTAAAATATATTTGTACACGCATACAGTTATTTCTTCTTTGGATGATGGTAACTGTCAAGAAATTTTTACATTTCTTTTCAATAATTTGTTTACCCTTTTTTGGGCGAGTTTGGAGAGGAATTTATTGATTAATGAAGCCCAAGTTAATGCAATTTGAAATGGATAAAAATAATTCTATAGAAATTCAGTCTCCTGTATTTCTTTTTTGCTCTTTCTACACATTTTGACTTTTTTTTCCCCTTTCTTGTCCATGTGTGTCTGTGTGTGCACATCTTTTTTTTTTTTTTTAACTTCAAGGATTGGGATGGGAGTGCAGAGAATGGGTGATTTATTTAATCATTCTCTGAACACACGTGGTAGTTTAGAAAGTGTAGGGTGTCTAGGGCGCAATATATAAAGGAAGTGTCCTAAATCAATCAGACTAGCTAAATCTTTCTCTATTCAGTTGTTTTTAATCCCATCAGGAAGCAGTTTCAGTGAGCAATGTGTTTGAAGCAAGCTGTGAGAGGTAAAGTTTCTTGGCAGAATTTCTCTCTCTCTTCTCATTGCAGTGTCTGATCGGTTTGGATGAATCCTTATCATTGTTAAAATCACAAACAGGAAATAGGATGAATAATATCCTATTTTCAGACTGCAAGAGTCAGAGAGTATCGCTGACATCAGAGAAACCGTATTCCTTTTATAAGGGCAAACTTTCTGGTATTTCATACAAGGGCTCAAATTTCCTGATTCAGATTGATAATATGTTGAATCAGACATTTATATATATTTTTTAAAGTGAGTAAGCCATTGACCCATTGCTGTTGAGTCAATTCCAACTCATAGCGACCATATAAAAGTGTTGAAAAGTGTTAAAGTGTTGACAAGCAAAGTTGTCACCTTGAAGACTAAAGTGCACCTGACCCAAGCCATGGTGTTTTCAACTGCATCATATGCATGGGAAAGCTGGACAATGAATAAGGAAGACCAAAGAAGAATTGATGCCTTTGAATTGTGGTGTTGGAGAAGAATACTGAATATACTATGGACTGCCAAAAGAAGGAACAGATCTCTCTTGGAAGAAGTACAACCAGAGTGCTCCTTAGAAGCAAGAGTGGCAAGACTACATCTTACATACTTTGGACATGTTATCAGGAGGGATCGGTCCCTGGAGAAGGACATCATACTTGGTAAAGTAGAGAATCAGCAAAAAAAAAGGAAGACCCTCTAAGAGATGGATTGACATGGTGGCTGCAACAATGGACTGAAGCATAACAACAATTGTGAGCATGGCACAGGCCTGGGCAGTGTTTCGTTCTGTGGTACATGGGGTTGCTATGATTCAGAACCGACCTGATGACATCTAACAACAACACAAGCCATTGACAACTTTAATTTGCTTTTAGACACTGACCCCACTACTTTATAGGGCCAAATAACTCCAGAACCATCATAAGGACAGATACAAAGCAGTTAAGCTTGTGTTATAGATGAAAACTTATTTTATCTTTCTAGGATGTTATCCAAAATAATTGTTAAACAAGTGAAATGACTCCAGTTAAAGTAAATTGACCTTCTCTTTGTGCCATTTGCAGTGTTTATATCTATGGCAAATGATTGCAGCAGAAAGAGTTTGAATCAGAAAATCTACTTGGGAAAGGATCTGCATTCAGGATAATCAAAAACTTCTGAAATGAGTCTTGTTCATTTTAAGGCTATTTGCAGCTGCACCTGTTCAGACACGGTTCCAACTGGCTTGTGGTTTAACCACTGCTCCAACTCTTAATTAAGAACATAGCTTCATCAAACAGGTCGGGAAGGTCTCACACCTGTATTTGAGTATAGATTTTCTTCTTGCAGAAGACGTTAATTTTTTTGTTTTTCCAGAAAACTTTATGTTCAACTATTTCATTGCATCTCTCTGAGAGGCAGGTTTTTCCTAGGAGATGATGTATACTTACACCACCCTATACAACAGGAAGGCATACATTGCTTTTGTCACACAACTTAACCTTGTTTGTTTGCCCAATATTCAGATAAAGTTATGAATGAATAGGTATACTTGCGTGAGTATAGGCTATATTGTCAGGAGCAAGTCCCAACTCTATCACTTGCTGGCTGTGAAGACTTGGTTAAGCTAAGTTAGCTCTTTAAACTTCATTTTACATCCTGTAAAATGGGTATGATCACAAAATGTTCACATAGTTCTAAAGGTTAAGTGATATTAGGCACTGCGTAGTCTAACAGAATACCTGGGGCAAAGAAAGGAAGTACTCAATAAACTGAGCTACAAAACATTCTTTAATTTTAAACCCATTGATAATTAATCACAATTTCAACTTCTATCATAGCCTGGTATTGAATTAGTTGTTAAGGTGTCTGATTTTCTTGCCAAGTTAGGGCTTCCTTAACAATAGTATGAACCAGTTTCTCTCTCCCTCTATGTCTCTTTCTCTGCCTAGGGCCTGGCAAGCAGGTTTTCCAAAAATTTTCCATAAATAGTAGTTCTATAAATATGCCACAGAATGTTTTTAGGAAACTGCATAATATGAAAAGAGGAATTGGGAATCTTGTATTATTCAATGTAACTCTAAAAGTATGAAAAGGGTTTATAGAATCATATAATAATATATTTATGAGTGAATGATTAATGTTTATCCTTAAAACTGATTTAAAAAATGAGTATTTTTCAATGCTGGATGCAAAATTCTCTCACTTCAAATTTCATACACAGAAACCAACAAACAAACAAACCCGTTGCCTTCAAGTCAATTCCAACTCAGAGTGACCTGATAGGACAGAGCAGAACTGCCCCTTAGGGTTTCCAAGGAGCGCCTGGTGGATTCGAACTGCCGACCTTTTGGTTAGCAGCCGTAGTTCTTCGCCACTACACCACCAATGTTTCCATACACAGAAACACAATACCATTTTATAAGCAATTACGTGATAGAACACTTTTTATTCCTTATTAAAGATTATTCGTTAAAAACTCGTTGCTGTTGAGTCAATTCTGACTCAAAGCAACCCTACAGGACAGATGAGCACTGCCCTGAAGAGTTTCCAAGGCTGTCTCTACAGGCAAGTCCCCGGGTTACGAAGGTCTGACTTCTATACATCCCCCTAGTTATGAACCAACCCCCATAAAAAAAACCATACCAAACCTGCTGCCAATTCCGACTCCTAGCCTATCAGTAAAAAACTGACTGTCTAAACTGGAAAGGGATGAGAGTCAGGGCCTTTCAAGGCGCTCTAGCCTTCCTCCTTTCTGTGGCGCCCGCCGGTTGACAAGTCCAGAGCCAGAAGGCTCCTCACTGTTGGATGTGCAGCCTCGCAGAAGCAAGCCGCTGGGTTCGCGGAGTGCTGACTGGCCAGGGCTGCCATGCGGAGTGGAGCAGCGGTGCTTAGAGCATGCAGATTGTGGGGCTGGCCCTTTCTGAGCTCTGAGGGAGGTGGTGCACGTGGGCTTTGAGATCAGTGATGCAGGCCAAAACTGAGTGCAGCATGTCGCAAGGGGCAGTCCGCCGCCAGGGGCCGCCCAAGGACCCGCTGTAGCACTTGTGCACGCGGGAGAAGGGTCGCCCGTCTTGGGAGCCCAGGGCAAACACCATGTACCTGCAGGTAGTAGCAGCTGCCGGTCGGGACCAGGCTGACGTGCTCTACGTGTTCACCAGTACAACCAGACAGTGCCGCTGTGCCTCCTGCGCCCCCTCACCCAGCTCCGCCCCACCCCATCCAGCCGGGCCCTCCGTGCTGTGCAGCCCAGGGCCATCATAGCACCTCTCTGTGATTCTGTTTCCCCTATCTTACACGTGTGACATTTCACTGTTGCAGAGGTTCTTCGTTGGTGGCTGGAAGTGTTGACAGACCCTCTTAGATTCCTGATCTCTGTATGTCCATATGGTTTCTGGAGGTCCATGGAGCACTTCAAACTTGGGTTTCCCTATGCGTCCCCCTCATAACCCTTGGGCCCCTGGCTCCCTCTTATCACATCCTGAGTTGCACTTTCTCCCTTGCACCCCGAGGCAATAGCCTCATATTTGGTGCTTGGAGTTGACAGCTCTGGTGAGGATGTGATGGGGAAATGATCCATCTGGCTACCAACCCCCTCAACCTTCCCTGCCTCTGATGAGGAGGGTAAAAAACCCAGCAGAAATGCGACACAGTGGTACATTGTAGATTTTTTAGTTCAGAGTCTACAGTAAGGTATCTAATTGAGCTGAAAGATTTTACAAAACAGAATCTTCTGAGCATTTTGCATTACGTTTATCCTGTAGGTATCTGTTCAGTTGTGAATAAGTTACATACAACGGTTCACAGTAACAAAGGGACACTACTTTGCTACGTGCATCAAAAGATCATTATTATTTTACTGTATTATTATGTTAAAGACGCTTTAGTCTATCTGGAAGTCTTTAATTTTTTTTTTATGTACAGAAACGTACACTATGTACTATATACTAAGACAAACATTTGACCAACTGACGTTAAATATGAACTGTACCTAATAGTTCCAATTTACACACAAGTTCCACTTAAAGACAGATTTAGAAACAGAATTTGTTCGTAATCTGGGGACTGCCTGTAATCTTTAGGAAGCCGACTGCCTCATCATTCTCACGTGGAGTGCCTGGTGGGTTTGAACTGCTGACCTTTCAGTTAGTAGCCCAGTGCTTTAAAAACCAGCACTCCAGTGCTCCTTGATTAAAGGGTATCAGTAGATGTGAAATCTGTCTTACTACAGTATGATCCTCTTCCTACGAATTCATCCTCCTATATCTTTACATGTGCGTAGATATCTCAGTGCAATGTATCTTTTTATTAAAAAAAAAAATCAGATATGAATATATATAAGCAAGTTGGAGGGAGAATGAGTTTGTAACAATGTTTTCACATTCGTTTTAGCCTGATTGGCTTGTTCCAGGACATTACAAGTTAGATTAAATCAATATTTCTGAATTCATATTTTCAGTATACTATTTATGTGAGTCTACACAATATATGCTGTGAGCCCACAAGTAATGACACAGCATGAGAGAATATGATTCCATATACACTTGTCCTGAGGTTATTCAATGTTGTTGGGTAGAGCTGTATTTCCACACTTAGTTCCATAATGTATCTATGACTTTCTGAAGTTTCAAACCAGGATAGAAACTCATATTTAAAAAAATACCTACAGCAAAAGGAAGCACTCATTTTTAGAGACCTTGTGTTTTTATTTCTTCGAGGTCTGTACTATATATATATTGAGGTGGGGATTTTAGAACTAACTAAGAATGTTAAGCAATTTGCCTGTTTCTGGAATACCTAGCCTACATTTATCTGAGTCTTTAAAAAAAATTTTGTGTAATGTTTCATATAACTTCTAAAATAAATTGACAGAACACTGCATCTTCCTGACCATGACAATCAGTGAAAACATACACGGATGCAATGCCTAACTTAACAGATTTCTATGGGATTGTTTTTAAAGATCATTTCCACTAGACAACACCTTCCAAAAGAATAATACACAATATCTTAGTAAATTTTTGATAAATATTTTTCTACTATATGCTACACATGTTTTGTGCCATAAAACCATAACCTCTTATTCTTACAAACAGTAGTTTATCCTTACCAATTTGCTTTTTGATGGTAGGTTTTGTTCGTTTTTTAGTTTTGGATTTTTGTATAATAATACCATTTGGTTTTGGATTTTTGTATAATAATACCATTCTCTGGTTAACAGCAGCAAATTTGTTTGATCTGTTCTTATGTGAAGTCAGCTACCTTGTGCTTTTCCTTTGCAAAATAATGCTTCTAACATGAACTCATAAGAATTTAGTTTTTGTAGATAACAGTTTTAAGACCTGTAAAATAAATGCAGATGCTGTTTTTAGGACAAAAAAAAAAAAAAAAAAAAAAAAAACTAGAACATACTTCAAGCGTCCCTGGAGATCACTATATTTAATAAATTTGAGTTACGAATATCACTCATTCTTATTGGGTGATGCGGCTGCTGTGTTCCTTACTAGACATTGAGTTTCTTGAGGCAATGACTAAAGCACATTGCCCAGCTGATGAATGTTCATGGACTTGATCAGTCAATGAGAGACTGGGGTCCTAAAGAGTTATTGGGTTTTCACAAGTTTTCATTGTTAGAGAGAGAACAAGATGGGGGAGGCATTTTTATGTTTCTTAATACAGTGCTCTTCCCATTATAGAATTTCACTTTCTGAATGAGATTTTTGTACAACATGGAGTTTTGAGAAGATAAATGATCATATTATTTCTGCGGGAAATAATATTATCTATCCCTTCAGGGTTCAGGATAGGTTATCAAGGTTATTAACTCATCACTATATAAAAGCAAAACTTAGCAGGCAAGAGCTTTTTACTGTCTCTTGAAAGAAGAGGAGTATGGACACTCAGTAAGACATATATTAATAGTACTCTCTCCTGAATCACATACATTTTGCCATTAGTCAAAACCTTAACGCCTTTAGCAGTTTACTTACTTTGTATTTTTATTCTAGTGACTTCCCTTTTAGATTAATGCAGGGTAACGGGATGTCAAGCTGAACTTCATAACTCTAAATGTTAAGCTAATTAATTATTGTTGATTCCCTATTTACCCATCGTATAGTCATTGGGATGACTTGAACTTCCCTGGTAGCAGCAATGGGCAGGACAAACAATCAAGGCAGCAAACTTCCACTCTTCCTAATATTTTAATAAGCCAATTTACAAAAGTCACCAAACTGAGAGAATAAGCCGTTCCTGGGGATTCCTATCCTGTAGTAATGTTATCTTGTTGAACAGCAGAAGCAAAATGAATGGATTGATACCTAGTTTTCACTGAATGTATCAGCACCATTTCAGGGAACACAACAGGTCTGCCAAAGATGTTCATGAACAAAGAGGGTAACTCCAATGTCTTTTATTTACAACTTGTCATCCTGTTATGATAGGATACTTTGTCCACTCCAGTAGCCTCTTCAAATACAAAGCTTCTCTCAGGTGGAATTTTTTTAGATCATGTGTTGCTCTGTCTTTAATTAATGCTTACTTTATTTGCCTGAGGCTTTTCTTACTACAAAAGAATTGCTGTTACTGTGTGCCACAGAGTCAATTCTGACTGCTAGTGACCCTATATGACAGAGTGAAACTACCCTGCAGGGCTTCCAAGGCTGTAATCTTTATGGAAGCAGACTGCCACATCTTTCTCCTGCAGAGCTGCTGGTGGGTTAGAACCGCTGGCCTTTTGGTTAGCACCCAATCAGTTAATTGTTGCACCATCAGGACTCCTTATAAAAGCATTAACATGTATAAATGACCTTCTAACCAGGAGACAAAGACTTGCGATTGGAACAAGGTCTTCTTAACTGGACTCTATGCTCCATCTTATTGTATGTCATATGTGTTATTTGATCACCTCACTCCTATGAATTTGTGTCATGGATTGAATGATGTCCCCCAAAAAATATGCATCCATTTGCCTGGGCCATGATTCCCAATATTGTCCTCCATTTTGTGACTGTATTTTTATGTTAAAGAAGATTAGATTGGGATTATAACACCCTTACTAAAGTCACATCCCTGCTCCAATGTAAAGTGAGTTTCCTTGGAGTGTGGTCTGCACCACCTTTTATCTTACAAGAGATAAAAGGAAAGGGAAGCAAGCAGAGAGTTGGGGGACCTCATTACCGCCAAGGAAGCAGTGCTGGGAGCAGAGCGTGTCTTTTGGACCTGGGGTCCCTGCGGAGATAAGCTGCTAGTCCAGGGGAGGACTGATGACTAGGACCTTCCTCCAGAGCTGACAGAAAAAGTCTCATCCTGGAGCTAACACCCTGAATTTGGACTTGTAGCCTACTAGACTGTGAGAGAATAAATTGTCTTTGTTAAAGCCATCCATTTGTGGTATTTCTTTTATAACGGCACTAGATGACTAAGACAGATTGATAGGAAAAACACCCCACAGTTTTCTCTTTCTTTTCTCTTTGCAGAACATCTTGTTGACCCATATACCTTAAACAATTCATGCAATAGAATTTCCCTTAAACTACTTATGCAATAAAATTTATTTCCCTTAATTGAACTTAATATGTTTATGGCTTAGAATCAGAGATATTTCACCACAGATAAATTAAAGCCAACAATTACCATTTCATGATCTTTTTAATTGTCTAGAACAGGGATTGATAAATTATGGTCCGTGATCAAACACTATCCCACAGCCTGTGTTTTAAATAAAATTTCATTGATACACAGCCACACCTATTCATTTATATACTTCCTATAGCTACTTTCATGCTACAATGGAATTGTTGAGTAGTTGAGAAGAAGACTTTATAGTAGAAGAAGTCTGAAATATTTATTCTCAGGCCCTATGTTCAAGAATGTCTTGGAAAAAACAGAATGCATCATCAAGTCATTACTGTTTTGTTCTGCCATGAGGTTATGACATACTTTCACTCTATTTTTGATATGGGGCAGTCCTACTCAGTCATATAGGGTTATCATGAATCATTATTTCTGACTGTGTAGTGATTCTCAATAAAACTTTTGCAGTGCACTGATTCTGTTTTCCATAAAATATATTCAAGCAAAAAGACCATGAACTTGAATCTATTCCGGACCACTATACTGTTGTCACCAGGATTCCAAAAGGATATGTGCTGCTAGAAACATGATTGTTATTTCAAATAGGATTTAAAATATGTTCTGAGGGCAACTTATTAACTGATGTGAAATTGCTAAATTAAGAAAGAAGATAATTATGAGTGATATATTGTTTGTAAAGGAAAATAACGACATGACAGTGCTTAAACAGTCTCTTTTCTCAAGGAATAGTGGCAAGTCTATGTTAATAGGGTGGTCAACATCATGCATTATGCAGAGCATCGAATGAGAGAAGACAGGAGGTACTGTGGCATTAAATCAATGAGGATAATTGTTTTTTTTTTAAGGAGATCAAACTACAGTAAGACATAGTCATCTCATAAACAAAATCCAATAACAAAATATTTAAAAATTTTAAATATAAGCTACCAGTGCTGAGGAAAAATTCATGATAAAAATTTGTAAATTTGTAATTTAGTTAAACACAGTAATAAGTAATTGATAGGTGAACTGGTTGAATCAGTTTTCCTCTTCAGCTAAATATCAACTTTGGAATTGTGAACTGTGCATTTCAGTAAAGTAGATCCCTAATACATACCTGTCTCCATCTTTTTGAACTGGGTCAGTTACAAAAATCTCCTAAAAGCCATTGCCACCGTCTACAATCCATTCTCCAAAAGAAGCACAAGTTGGATTCCCCCAAGGAGATGCAGAGACAGAATTTGGGATGCAAAGAGTTTATTAGTAATCAATACCTGTGAAAAGAAGCAGGAGGAAGCAAGAATGGGCATAGGAAGAAGTGTGATGGAGGACTAACAAACACTTAATCAGGGGAAGTTCTGGAAGGAATATCATGCACCAAAGTTCTCTCTTTTGGCTGAAATGGCTGGGTCTATCTGCCCATGGGCTGCCACACAATGGCTATAACCTCAGATTAGGTGGCTGTCTACTTCTAAGGCAGACCCTGAAAGAGCTGACAGATGGATGCTGTGTGCTGACTACAGTCCCTGCAGCTGAGATTGTTTTCTGAAGAATGAACTAGATAGTGCATCTCATATATACTATAAAACAGCTGTCGAAACAAAGTTTTTGAAGTTTAAAACATTTTATATTTTTCTTTGTGCATGTTCTTCAATGGCTTCTACTGAAGTTAAGACAAATGTATCGTGAACTACAAAGCACTGTGGTAACTACCCATTACCCACCATTCCACTTCATCTCATTCCACTCTTCCCCTTACTTAGTTTTAGAGTTTCTCAAATAAAATTAGCTTAGCCAAGCTTAATGAATTATTATTCCCCATGTGTATAATTGTCCTTATCCTACTTTTAATGATGACTCTTTTAGCTTCTTGGGCTCCTTTAAGCATCTATACTTCATATAGGCCTTCTTGGTCCACCCACTTATAGCAGCAATTCTTGTAACAATATTTGTTCTTTTTGCTTGTTTTCATATCATATAATACATCCTATTACAGTAGTGATTACATCAGGTTTTTGGCATAAGCAGATTAAAGCTTGAACAATGTATGTTGAGTTCCACAATGCAATAAAATTAGAAATTAATAGTACCAGGATAACTTTACGAGGCCATTTGTTTGGTAACAAATAGCATATAACAAAACCACACTTGCGGGAAACATGAAATCAAGAGATATTTAGAATGGAACGATACCCAAAAGGCTACCTGACAATACCTATGGATCATGGTTAATATAATACGTAAGTAGAAATTTAAAGATATAAATGCATGTTTCAGGAAATAAATGAATGAAGTAAGCATATGATAAGGAGCCCTGTTAACTAAAAGGTCGGCAGTTCTAACCCACCAGGCGCTCCTCCGGAGAAAACACCTAGCCATCTGCTCCTGTAAGAGTACAGCTTAGAAAACTTAATGGAGCAGTTCTGCTCTGTCACATACGGTAGCTATGAGTCAGAATCTACTCAACAGCATACAACAACAACAACAAAATATATAATCCCAAAGTTACAAAAAGAAAAAAAGGAAGACAAATTATAAGCATTTGTAAGAATCGATGAAACAGAGAACAATCACCGCCACCACCACCACAACAAATGTAGAAACGATTCACGAAACTAAAACTTATTTTTCAAAAATATGACAGGTTAAATCCATCTTCAGCAAGATTGACCAAGAGAAAATAAAAGATAAAATACAGAATGTAAAAAAGAACATAATAACAGACCGACCCACTGCCATCGAGTAGATTCCAACACAAGAGATATCAAAATAGTATAGTATAACAACAGGAGACTAACATAAATGTAATAATTTGACTTATTTTTGAAAATTATGACATGCTAAAATTGAAGCAAGAAGAAATAAAAACTATAAATGAATAAACAAATAAATATTAAAGAAAAAATAGATATACAAGAACTCACTTCAAAAATATTCAAACACAGATTGTTTTAAGAATTAATTTTATCAAACAGCGAAGGAATTATTAATTTTTCTTAGTCAAATTGTTCCAAAAATTTTAAAGAAATAAAAAGAGAGCAAAATTTGTCAAGTCATTTAGTAAGAACTATATTGTCATACCTGTAAAACTAAAGACAAACAACACAAACCAAAAAAAAAAATTATAATGTCATTTCACTGAGAAATGTAGATGGTAAAATTTGAAAAAAGAAATTAACAAATTTCAACAGAGGTTTAAAGTAAACAATTTGTAGTTAAAGAGGTTTAATTCCAGGACTGTAAGAATCTTTCTATTAAAAAAAAAAAAAAGTATGTGTATATATATGTATTTACATTACTATATTTTGCAACCTTAACAGATTAAGGGGGGAAATCATGTTTTATATGCTGTTGCAGAAAAATATAATACCATAAATAGGTCAGCACCTATTTGTGTTAAAAGACTTAGTAGAAAGGAGACTTTCTTGGCATATAAAAGTTTACTTTTATTTACAAAAAGCCTACAGAAAATATAGTTAATAAGGAAATTTGTGCATATTCTCTTTAATAAAAGAACTAAGAAAAGGATGTCCACTAACACTTTTACTGCTACATTGTAATAGAGGCCCTAGCCTAGCTATACAAAAAAATACATAGAAGTTTAACTTTATATTGGTATTTAAACATGATAAAATTATTTAGCCAGAAAATGCAATAGAATCAACATATTGTTAGAACTATGAAAAAAATTAGCAAGGCTATAGAAAAGAAATAATGAAAAACCTAACATGACCAACTCAGTATCATTTCACTATAACATTAGTAATATTTTGGAAGTACAAATGAGAGTAAAGTTTGGTTCATAAGAGCTAATAACAATATAAGGTATCTAGGAATTATGTTACTGAAAATAAATCACCACTGTATGGAGAAAACATTAAAACTAATAAAAAAAGAAAAAAAAACTCTAATAAAGAAGAGATGAGTTGATCTAAATCAAGGTTTAGCAATTTCAACACTATTAATAATATGGTCGAGATAATTCTTTGTTTTGAAGGACAGTCTTGTGCAATGTAGGATGTTGAGCAATATCTTTAGCCTACATTTCAGTGGCATGCCCCCAGTTGTGACAACAAAATGTCTCCAGACATTGCCAAATGTCACCCAAGAGACAAAATTGCCCCTGATGTAAATTAATGGAGAGATAATTTTATTGAATACATGAAGGCATTCAACTGTATGGATCATAACAAATTATGGGTAACATTGTGAAGAGTGGGAATTCCAGAACACTTAATTGTGCTCATACAGAACCTGTATATGGATTAAGAAGCAGTAGTCCAAACAAGGCAAGGGGATACTTCATGGTTTAAAATCAGAAAAGGTACATGGCAGGGTTTTATTCTTTCATCTTATTCACTCTATATGCTGAACAAATAATCCAAGAAGCTGGCTGTATGAAGACAGGAGATTAACATTAATAACCAGAGATATGCAGATGACATAACCTTGCTTGCCATCAATAAAGATGTCTTGAAGTACTTAGTAATGAAGGTAAAAGACTTCAGCCTTCAGTATGTATTACAACTGAATATAAAGAAAACAAAAATTCTTACAACTGGACCGATAAACAACATCCTGATAAATGGTGAAGAAATTGAAGTTGTCAAGGATTTTGTTCTTGGATCAACAATTAATGCCAATGGAAGCAGCAGTCAAGAAACCAAATGACATATTGCATTGGGCAAATCTGCTGAAAAGGACTTCTTTAAAATATTGAAAAAGCAAAGATGTCACTTTGATGACTAAGGTATGCCTGACCCAAGCCAAGATATCTTCAGCTACCTCATATGTATGCAAAAGCTGGACAATGAAAAAGGAAGACCAAAAGGAATTAACAAATTCAAATTCTAGTGTTGGCAAAGAACATTAAATATATTATGGACATCCAGAAGAACAAACAGATCTGTCTTGGAGCAAGTATAAACAGAATCCTCCTTAGCAGTAAGGATGGCGAGACTTCGTCTCACTTACTTTGTACATGTCATTAGGAGAGACCAATCCCTGGAGAAAGACATCATACTTGCTAAAGTAGAGGGAAAGCAAGATGGATTGACTGACACAGTGGCTTTAACAACAGGCCCAAACATTGCAACGATTGTTAGGATGGCACCGGGCTTGGCAAGGTTTAGTTCTGTTATACATAAGGTCACTATGAATCGGAGCCAACTCGATGGCACCTAAAGATAATCCATATTCTTGCAGAAGACAACTTAATAATATAAAAGATGTCTGATATCCATAAAATAATCTATGCTTTGAATGCAAACACAGTGACAATTTCATTTTGAAGAACTATGATATACTTTCTCTTACATATATGAAAGTACAGGGCAATGAGTAACTAAATCTTTTTAAAAAAGCTAGGGAGAATTGTTTTAAGAGACAATAAAAGCATACTTCAAATTCATAATAATATTAATAACAATAACAACAGCAAAATCAAGAGTATATTAACTTGAAAAGAGACTAGTGAACTATTTAAAAACTAGAGAGCTTGCAACAGACACAGGTACTATCAGAAATGTACAATATTCTAAGGTGCACACCAACATTTTCTACACTGGGGAAATGTCAGAATGTTTAGTGGGTGTTAGGAGAACTGGATTATCACATGGCGAAAAGTGATATTGGATTCCATTCTCATAGCACATAAAAATAAATTCCAATTGTATTAAAGACTTAATTGTGAGAATCAATAACATGTAATTAATAGATAAAACACAAAACACCTTTCTGGCTGTGAAGAGGTGCAGCTTCTTAAACAAAATGTCTATAGTACTAAAATTAAGCCAACATTTGCTGAGTGTGATAACATCAAAATTTTGCTTTTCTGCTCATTGAATGTAAGTATGATCTAAGTTGAATAATATATGACAGAAAAGGAAAATATACTTATAATGCCTTAAAATGGCATCTAGAGAATGCAGAGAAGTTCTGAAAATCAAGAAGAAAAAGCAAAATAACAACAGAAAATAATGAACAAAGAAAACAAAAAGTCAGCTTACAGAAGAAGAAAACCCCAGAGCTAATAAACCCATGAGAAGTATCCATAATCGTTAGTAAGTAGAAGAATGGATATTAGAATAACAATAAGATATGGTTTTGTCTATTGGACTGGCAATAATAAAAAAAGCTGAAAATGCCAAGTATTGTTGGGGATGTGAGCCTTACTGCTGGTGAAATTGCGGGGATTGGCAGTCATCCTTGAAAGCTCCATATGGGGAAATATACAAGGCTACTGATGGCATCAGTGTTCTTAGCCAAGGAAAGGAGTTGGAAGCAATCTGATTGTCCATCATCTGGAGAGTGGATAGATAAAATGTGGCATATGACAGCACGGAGGGTGTAAAGAAGTTAGAAGTTCTGACTTCGACATACACACAGTATCATGGATATATCACACGCACACACTTCTTATAATAAAACACTGAGAAACAATGGAAAAACACAGAAGGGAAACACACACACACACACACACACACACACAAGAGATAACACAGTAACATTTAATTGTTAAGTAGAAACATGCATCCTGCACTTTAAATGCCTTTCTGGCATGAAGTTTTAGCTCTGTGCCTTTTGCAAGTGTCATGTAACTATTTCCCCCTCTTCTTAGTTCCCTGTCATAGTTAATCTAAGAGTTGCCTACACATCTGATTTCTAATGGTGTTTCCATAATTATAACTACAATAAACCTTGGTATACACTGTTCAACATCAAATTGTGTATTATCATTTTATCTGCCTTATAGCCCTACTCTCTTGCTCTTTGGTACTCTGAAAAAGTGTGATAAGCACAAAATAAAATATCCAGTATACTGTGCTTTCAAAACTCCTAATGGTGCCAAAATGCCTTTTCTAATTTTTTTCACATGGTAACCACATGTCCCAGAAAGCCCTATACAACTGAGAATACACATTCTCTCACAAAATACAACATATTGTTTTTCATCGTTCTCTCACAAAATGTAGACAACAAAGGAGCTGTGAATGGGTTCTTAATCACATGAGGAACAGGAGAGTACAATACTCTCAATTTACTAAAAAAAAAAAAAAAAAAAAAAAAGATGAATAAAAAGAAAATAAGATGGTGTTGCCCAAATCTGGCTGATACATACACTATGGCTGTGAATCAGGGGACAGATAGGAGTGAAAGAATGAAACATCTCCTCATATTGTCAGGTTTTCTGTTTCATATAATAAATCAAGAGTTGTGTTAACTAAGATGAGGATAAATTTTGCCACAATACAGCTACATTTGCCATCTGTCTTATAAACAGTATCCACTGCACTTGCAGTGTTTTAATTCTTTCTCTCTCCTTCATGTGTACGAAAGAAAACTTTATATATTACATATATTTATACGTAAAGTATAAATATATGTATATTTAAATTATATATAGGTATTATATAATAGAGAAAATGTCAGATATATCTACGTTAGGACTTCAAGAGTAATGCCATTTAAGTCCCTTTTCCTGTTTTATACCTTCTTACTATCTTCAGTTTTTCATTGTGCCTTTTCAGAACTTTTTTTTTTCTATTTTTACTTACTATGATATTTATCTAGCAACACTCTCAGCTTTGTGTTACCCAGTGACATGAATGATGTAAGAGTTATGTCTTAATACATGTAATTGGAAAATTCATTTCACAGTCAAGGGTAAAAGACTTTATGATACTAGAGTCCTCCCTTTAATTTGCTATTAACCTAAACTTATACTAGAGTGGATAATAAAGGGTCAGGATGAATCCACCTGACTGTACTATCTGTCATCTTCTATTTCTTCAGGAATACTTATTGACAGTTCCATCTTTCAACAAAATCATTCAATCAAGGGCCAGGCTTTTTCTATGAATTATAAACATAGCAGAATAAAGGACAGACAAGGTCCCTGCTCTCCTGGATCTTTCACTTTAATAAATCAGTCCATAAATGAATACAATGGTTTCATAAATTTGAAATATCTACAAACAAAAATTAAACAAGTGATTTGATAGCAAGCATGCGCCAGGCTAAGGAGCCCTGATGGCTCAGTGGTTAAGTGCTTTGCTGCTAACTGAAAGGTGGATAGTTTGAACCCATCAGCTCCTCAGCAGGAGAAAAATGTGGCAGTCAGCTTCTCTAAAGATTACAGTCTTGGAAACTCTATGAGGCAGTTCTATTCAGTCCTATATGGTCACTATAAGTTGGAATTGGCTTGATGGCAATGGGTATGGTTTGGTTTGTTTTATGGGTCAGACTAGATAGATGCATGTGTGAATAGAAAGGGAGTGGTCACTTTGAACTGAGTTATTGAGAAAAGCCTCTGTAAGAATGTGATATTTTAGGAGAAACCAGTGGGCAAAAAGAAACCAGCCACAGGAAGAAGGGGAAACTAGCGGTTTGTTCTCCTAAGTTCCAATATGGTTTCCCCTACACTGTACTGCCTCAACTGTTGTTGTTGTTAGGTGCCGACTCATAGGAACTCTATGTACAACAAAAAGAAATACTGCCCGGTCCTGCGCCATCCTCACAATTGTTATGCTTGAGTCCATTGTTGCAGCCACTGTGTCAATCTATCTTCTTAAGGGTCTTCCTCTTTTACCCTGACCCGCTACTTTACCAAGCATGATGTCCTCCTCCAGGGACTGATCCCTCCTGATAACATGTCCAAAGTATGTGAGACAAGTCTTGCTATCCTTGCTTTTAATGAGCATTCTGACTGTACTTCTTCCAAGACAGATCCATTTGTTCTTCTGGCAGTCCGTGGTATATTCAGTATTCTTCGCCAGCACCATAATTCAAAGGGTCGATTCTTCTTCAGTCTTCCTTATTCGTTGTCCAGCTTTCACATGCATATCGGGCGATTGAAAACACCATGGCTTGGATGAAGCGCACCTTAGTCCTTAAAGTGAAATCTTTGCTTTTGAACACTTTAAAGAAGTCTTTTGCAGCACATTTGCCCAATGCAATGTTTCCTTTGATTTCTTGACTGCTGCTTCCATGAGCACAGGCTATGGATCCAAGTAAAACTTTACTTGGCAGTCCATGGTATATTCAGTAAACTGTAGTAATAAGATGGGATATTTCTGTTTTATAAAGGACTGTCTTAGGCTGGGTTCTCTAGAGAAGCAAAACCAGCAAAGTGTATAAATATATATATAGAGAGAGATTTATATCAAGGAAACAGCTCACGCAATTGTAGAGGCTAGAACGTCCCAAGTCCATGGATCAGGGTGGAGGCCTCTCCAAGTTATGCAGCCACAGAAGCTGGCAAGCCCAGGATGGGCAGGTCAGAGAGCAGGGCTCCCGCACACAGGCTGTGCAGATTGAGGAATCCCAAGTTCAGCAGATAAGCTGACAGCTCAAGTCCCAAGAACTGGAGATGAGGCAACAGGAGGCAGCTACAGGATCCAGAGATAGCAAAAAGCCAGAACATCTGCTTATGTACAGATGCAGGCCACACCCCCAAGGAGACTCCCTTTCATCTGATTGGCTACTCACAGTATATTCAATCATGGGAGTGATTACATTAAAACACTGAGAATCATGGCCCAGCCAAGTTGACACACAATCTTAACCATCACAAGGACTTTCATATACATTTCCTCATTTAACTTAATATATTTGAAGCTTATGGATTGTGCAGGTTTGTATTTTCCCCTAAATGGTTTTAAGAGATAAAGAGAAGATTGTTGAAGGAATAACATGGAATTACCATATCTATTCTTTTGATTGTTAAACTTTTAATAAATCCTACTAGGGCCCAGCTTCTAATAAGAAAATGAAGAAAATATTTTAATTTGTTCCATTGTGAGATCTATCAAATACATGTATGTTGGGCATACGTAGGCAAGAAATTTGTTTTGTTTGTTTTCTTTTTCATTCCTGTCTTTATTTTTTTTACTGAAATGGTCAGTTTCCATTTTTTTGTTTGGTATGATGGCAGAAATCTTATAATAGGGTGGCCTAAAAAAGAAAAAAAAAGTGTCTTAGGGTATTTGAGGATAAATAAAAGTAATTTATTGTCTGCATTAGACTTATGCTATCCTTATGGGAGTTGCAAAGAGAATTACAATGTTTTGTTTACCTATGGATTTGATTTCTTCCTCAAAGGACAAAAGATACAAGATTATTTATGCCTTTAAGAATCATCAAACTCCTATTTCCTTTTCCCACTTTCCTTATGAATGAGCGTTGTAGGCACCTACCAATACTTGAGAGGTGGATTTTCAAAAGGAAAATGTCTAAATAATTTAAGAAATGGTTTTGCGATGAGCTGATATAAACAGCAGATTCAAAATATAAAAACAAGCTGGCAAAGCATTTTAGGAATCCAAATGTAGAACATTTAAATGAAGACAGCAATGTTCAAATTTCATAAATGCACAATAATTAGGCAAGAGGCAAAATAAGAAAAAGCAGAGAACAATCATATGGTAACCTAGTCTGATGCCCAGAGAACAGCCTCAGGTTAATTTGAAAACATGCAACTCTTTGTAAGTGTTTCTGATGCTTTCATGCTTAGTTCATCAGTTTGAAAAGAAGTTATGCACATATTGTAAAAATTGTGTGCATATGTTACCAGCTCTTCTTTTGCTGTTTAAATCACCACTAATTAACATTCTTAATTAAGACAAAAAACACTGTTAGCATAGTACACGAAAAATGGGAGCAGGTGCTCAGGGTAATAATTTTTATAAATAGCTATTGCCCTACACTAGCATCTAAATTATAATCATTAATTAGCTTTTTAGTACATCGAAGTAAAATTCTGCCTTTTCTTTAAAGAGAAAACAGGAAAGAAAAACATCACTGCAAAAATAAATGCAGACACTACAGAATTCTATTATCCTCAATGTAATCCTAGTACACGGTACACTTAAAACTGCCTTCTTTAAGGCCGCTGGTCTTCCTTTCCTCCACCACCGCTGAACTTCTTGTACTTTCTAACTCCTTCTTGAAGACAGTTTAAAAAATTTTTTTTTTCTTCCTCACTTCCTCTGTTCTCTCTTTCTTTTTGTCCCATCAGAAGCAGGATGGATTTCTTACTTGTATTTAATTGCACTACTTAATAGTACTGTATTCTGTTAAAATAGGTACACATTGAATTAAAATTTGTTAATGAATATGCCCATTTTGTCTAGTAAGAGATAAAATTACTAGAGAGCTTCTTTCATCATCATATCAATTAAGTTAATTTACCTCAGTAAAGTTAGTTAAAGGTCCTTTTAGGCTAGCAGTGGAGGGCAAAAGCAATTTGCCCTCCACTGCTAACCTAAAAGTTGTTGTTTTAAACCCGTCCAGCATTACAGTGGAAGAAAGGCCTTGTGATCAGCTTCCCTTAAGATTACAACCAAGAAAACCCTGTGAAGCAGCAGCTCTACTTTGTAACATGTAAGTTCATCATGAATCAGAATTGACTTGATGGTAATTAACAATAACAATAGCAACAACAAAGTTAATTAAATCAAATTATCTATTTATTTAAAGAAAGCTACTTACTAGAGTCATTGGGTGGTGCAAATAGTTAAAGTTCTCTGCTGCTAAACTAAAAGTTAGCAGTTTGATACCACCTAGAGGTACCTAGGAAGAAAGGCCTGGTGATCTACCCTTGAAAAAATAGCCATTGAAAACTCTATAGAGCACAGTTCTACTCTGACACGTATTGGGTCGCCATGAGTTGGAATCAACTCAACAGCAACTGGTAGTACTTAACTGTAAATGTATCACATGTGATATGCCAACTCACATGACTTCAAACCTTCCTAAACTTCAAAACTCAGCATCACTTCCTATTTCTCTTGCAAAACCTTGTCTTCTGTCTTTATTCAGAATCTAAGTCAGTGACATTATTTTCCTTCCAGATTCCCAAGACAAAACATCGGATCTATCTACAGTCTTTCTCCTCTCTCATCTCTGATAGTCAGTGCTCACAACCCATCATGAAAAGTATAATTTCATGTACACATACTAAGCACTTTGCTAAGTGCTGAGAATGCAAGAAAGTAAGAGATATTATGTCCTAGCCACACTCTCTTGAAATGCTTCCACTATCATCTTATCACTTTAACTTTTGGAATGTTAATGTTCTCATTGTCATTTTCCTGGAAAATTCAAATAGCTTTGTCTTGATTTTCCAGCCTTCAGTCTTTTAGCCTTCACGTGTATCCAGATTATTTCTTTTCTAAAATTATTTTTTTAACTTCTCTTCTTGCCTGTAGATAAGTGGTAGCTATAGCTTCCCTTTATATGTAGCAATATTATAGCAACAGAAATTGAAATATAAATGGTTACATTATCACAATTCCACACCAACACACCAATTATTCATTTTTAAAGTCAATATTCCATAATAGATTCTACTATTTATATACGTGTGTGTTTCTGTGTGTGTATATATTTATGGTTTTATGTGGAAGTTACTACATTGTAAGTATATTTTACATTGCTATGTTTTCCATATAGATATCATTTAAATAAGCAAACTAAATGCATTAAATTGATGTAACAATTTTCTTAACTGTGTTGATATTGTTAAATAATAAGTTGCTTCCACATTTTTGTCACTGAAGATAAAATTTCAATGGTTATCTTCGGGAATTTTGTTTTTCCTCTAATCTCAATGATTGTCTTGGAGTAATTTACTAATGGTTAAAGTGTATCAGAATTTGCAAGACTCCACATTTATTGTCAAGTCACTTTCCAGAGGTGTTTTACCCTTTTGCATTTTATATTGCCATTATTGTTAGCATAAATCATGAACGGAACATACTACTTCATGGAGGAGAACACACTTATAAATAAAGAATAGCTCTTGGAAACCTATTCTACTTTCAGGTAGACATCAAGATCCCAAAGAAAGGGGGCAATGCCCAATTGCAATCTGAATGTGTGGGACAGCAGATTTCACAAATTGATTTCATAAATATATCAAGGGTGTAAACATCAATACAATAGAGATGAATAAAATTCAGAGGTGAAGAGGGGAAGTAGGGAGAGAATCATTATCAAGGCAATATAGTTTAGGAATGTATTAGCAAAGTAGACCTCTGTCTCCGCACAGGAATCAATCCCCAAGCCTAACTAGTTATTCCTTCTCCTCATACTAGAAAACCTGTCAGTCCAATTCTTGTAGGGAGGGAGAGGAAATACTCTGCCTTTTCCTTGAGTTTATTTATGATTTACTATTTTTGAGTATATACAAGTAAATAGCTACTTTAACTGTTTTATTTAGAAAGGTTAGTGTAGTTAATATGTTCTCTGACGTGGTCTCATCTGTTCCTAAGAGGACTTGGGGCACTTCTGCAACAGATACTTCACAGAATGCAAACAGCTGGGATGGAGCTAGAAGAAGGCAGGTGTAACAATGGGATTCTCAACAGAAATGAGTAACGGCATTTTGAAAATCCACTTTAATAAATGAAGGATAGTGTCTTGTTGTCTCAGTTGGCAATTATTTTATAATTGTTCCCCATGTCATATTTAAAATGAAATAGTTTTCTTGTTAATATGATTAGAAAACTGTTAGTAGGCTTTAGATCTTCCCAAAGTTACTTTCATTCACCAAATAAAATAGTAATTGTCAGCAAAATCTACGTATGTATGTGAGAGAGAGGAGAGAGTGAAAGAATATGCGAGAGAGGAAGAGAGAACCTTAAAAAAAATGAGTAAAATATATAAGATTTCTTGAAGCTAGTAGACACTATTTTCCCAAACTCTATTTATAACTGCTATAAAATAATAATCCCCTTTTCTTGTTCGCTTTTATGGGCCTGTGTACAATGGTTTGAAATACTGTGTTTGGATGAAGAGGTAGAAATCTTAAGAACAGTAAAATCAAGATTCAAGCTTTTTAGACTTAGCAGAGCACCTTGAAGGCAGAGACTTGGCTTTGCATTTAACCCCTAAAGAAAATATTTATTATCAAGCGCTTGTGAGTTCTGAACAAATATGGATTAAATCTAGTCGGCCACACACACACAAAACAAAATTTCCAAAAAGCATTTTCTTTCTCTCCTATTGTGCTTTGTAACTTATTAATTAAATAAACCTGAAATTTTCAGTTGGCTTTGAGACTTAATTGGCTATAGTTTGTGACCTAAGGCAATTTACCTTCTCTAATCTGCAGTCTCCATTTCAGAAAATATTTCAGAAAAGCATTCGTTTACATTTGAAAGCAGTTAATAAATAGAAAGTAAAGTCTCCTGCGAACCATGGACAGCATATATGATATATACTATGTATAATATGTATATATATATATATCTATAGCTGTTGTTGTTCTTGTTTAGATTCTTCTTCCCTCAGATTCAGTTAACTTCCAGGAAGCATTAGTTTTAAAATCAACAGAAACTTCTTTTTCATAGCTTATTGCTTTAAAAGATAGCTTTACTTGAATTCATTAGAATATAAAGGACTTTTCACAAATGACTAAATTTCATTTTCTTAGATAGCCACCCCTGGTATGAAACTATTTTAATGTGCATTTTTTATTAACTTATAGAGGTGCTGTGAGAAGCAGTTTGCTCCCTGGAAACAAGAGATTTATACATCCATACTTATACCAGGGCTAGACTACGAAAGATTGTATCTTTAAATTGCAGCTAAACACACTACAGTGATCCTTTACTGGGGTATGAGATTTAGATACTTTAAAGGCTTTACTGGCTGTAACAACTATGAATTAGCTCATCTGAAAAAAAAATCAAAAGTATTTGAGAATCCAGTATGTAGGAGCAAATAAGATAGTTCCCTCGTTTATATCCATCAAATAAGCTGGGGAAAATCCTATAATGACAAAGACAAATTTCCAGGATCAGCAACCCATTTAATAGGCTCCATGAAGGTTCAGAAAATTTAAAGATCTAGCAATTATGTTTAAAATTGCTGCTAAGGACTGTAGGACCTTTAAATTTGTGTATTTATAGAGTAGAAATGAAGAGCAATGAAGTACAGGATCCTGCTTAATATTCTGAGTTTTGGAGTTACCTCTGGAAGGAGTTGTGCTGTGCATTTTAGAGAACATTTGCTTTTAACAGTACTGAGCATGGCTAAATTTAATCTTCTCTAAAGTGAAGACTGAAAACCAGACGAGTTGAGGAATGACGTCAAGAACATCATACATGAAGAAAGCAAGAGGTCATTAAAAAGACAGGAAAGAAAGAAAAGACCAAAATGGATGTCAGAAGAGATTCTGAAACTTGTTCTTGAATGTCAAGTAGCTAAAGCGAGTGGAAGAAATGATGAAGCAAAAGAGCTGAACAGAAGATTTGAAAGGGTGGCTCAAGAAGACAAAGTAAAGTATTATAATGACGTGTGCAAAGACCTAGAGTTAGAAAACTGAAAGGGAAGAACACCCTCAGCATTTCTCAGGCTGAAGAACTGAAGACAAGATTCAAGCCTCGAGTTGCAAGACTGAAGGATTCTGTAAGCAAAATACTGAACGATGCAGGAAGCATCAAAGCAAGGTGGAAGTAATGCACAGAATCACTGTATCAAAACTAATTGATTGAAGTTCAGTCATTTCAGGAGTTAGTATGTGATCAAGAATCGATGGTACTGAAGGAAGAAGTCCAAGCTGCATTGAAGACATTGGTGAAATACAAGACCCCAGGAACTGACAGAATACCAGTTGAGATGTTTCAAAAAATGGAAGCAGCATTGGAAGTGCTCACTGGTCTATACCAAGGAATTTGAAAGAGAGCTACCTGGTCAACTGACTGGAAGAGATACATATTTATGCCCATTCCAAAGAAAGGTGGTCCAGCAAAATGCAGAAATTATTGAACAATATCATTAATATCACAAGCAAGTAAAATTTTGCTGAAGATCATTCAAAAGTGATTGCAGTAATACATCAAAAGGGAACTGCTGGACATTCAAGCCAGATTCAGAAGAGGATGTGGAACCAGGGATATCTTTGCTGATGTCAGATGGATCCTGGCTGAAAGCAGAGAATGCTAGAACGATGTTTTCCTGTGTTTTATTGACTATACAAAGACATTCAACTGTGTGCATCATAACAAATTATGGATAACATTTTGAAGAATGGGAATTCCAGGATACTTATTTGTGCTCATGAGGAACTTGTAGATAGATCAAAAGGCAGTCACTGGAACAGAACAAGGGTTAAAAGTCTGGAAAGGTGTGTACCAGAGTTGCATCCTTTCACTATACTTAGTCTGTATGCTGAGCAAATAATTTGAGGAGCTGGACTATATGAAGAAGAACAGGGCACCAGGATTGAAGGAAGACTCACTAACAGCCTTGCTTGCTGAAAGTGAAGAGGACTTGAAGCACTTACTGATGAAGTTCAAAGACTATAGTCTTCAGTATGGATTACACCTCAACATAAAGAAAACAAAAATCCTCACAACTGGAACAGTAAGTGACATCATAATAAAAAGACAAAATATTGAAATTGTCAAGGATTTCATTTTACTTGGATCCACAATCAACACCCATGGAGGCAGCAGTCAAAAAATCAAAAGATGCATTGCATTGGGCAAATCTGCTGCAAAAGACATCTTTCAAGTGTTCAAACATGAAGATGTCACTTTCAGGATTAAGGTGCACCTGAACCAACCCTGGTGGCTTAGTGGTTAAGAGCTATAGCTGCTAACCAAAAGGTCGGCAGTTCAAATCCACCAGGCACTCCTTGGAAACTCTATGGGGCAGCTCTACTCTGTCCTATAGGGTTGCTATGAGTCAGAATTGACTCAATGGCAGTAGGTTTTGGACCAAAGCTAAGGTGTTTTCAATCACCTCATATGCATGCAAAAGCTGAACAATTAATAAGGAAGACTGAAGAAAAATTGATGCCTTCAAACTGTGGCATTTACAAAGAATAATGAATATACCATGGACTGCCAAAGGAACAAACAAATGTGTCTTGGAAAAAGTATAACCAGAATGCTCCTTAGAAGCAAGGATGGCGAGACTAGGTCTCACATACTTTGGATATGTTATCAGGAGGGACCAATCCCTGGAGAAGAAGATCATGCTTGGTAGAGTGTCAGCAAAAAAGAGGAAGATCCTCAAGAGATGGACTGACACAGTGGCTGCAACAATGGGCTCAAACATAACGATTTTGAGGATGACTCAAACATAACAACACCAAGCAGTATTTTGTTCTGTTGTACATAGAGTCGCTATGAGGTATAACTGACTCAATGGCATCTAATAACAACCACAAAATGGAGAAATCCTTCTTCTTGTTTTTAAAGAAGAAAGATCACTAGTTGGGAAATGTGGCCTTGGTGATAGAAATGACGCCAGAGATAGCAAGATAGAATTTTGCAAGACCAATGACTATTTTTTGGAAATACCTTTTTTTCAACAACATAAATGGCAACTATACATGTGGACCTCATTGGGTGGAATGCACAGGAATCAAGTTGACTACATCGGTGAAAAGAGACGATGGAGAATCTCAACATCATCAGTCAGAACAAGGCCAGTGCCCAACTGTGCAACAGACCATCATTTCCTCATAACACAAGTTCAAGTTGAAATTGAAGATAATTAAAACAAGTCCCACGAGAGCCAAAGTATGACCTTAAGTAGATACCACCTGAATTTAGAGACCCTCTCAAGAACAGACTTGACAAACAGAGCACTAATGACCAAAACCAGATGAGTTATGGGATGAAGTCAAGGACACCATACATGAAGAATGCAAAAGCTCATTAAAAAGATGGGAAAGAAAGGAAAGACCAAAATGGATGTCAGAAGAGACTCTGAAACTTGCTGTTGAATGTAGAGTAGCTAAAGGGAATTGAAGAAATGATAAAGTAAGCTAGATGAACAGAAGATTTCAAAGGTGGCACAAGAAGACAAAGTAAAGTATTATCATGTAATATGCAAAGACCTGGAGTTAGAAAACCAAAAAGCAAGAACACAACTGGCATTTCTCAAACTGAAAGAGCTGAAGAAAAAATTCAAGCCTTGAGTTACAATACTGAAGGATTCTATGGACAAAATATTGGAAGACCAAAGAAGAATTTATGCCTTTGAATCATGTTGTTGGTGAAGAATACGGAATATACCCTGGACTGCCAGAAGAATGACCAATTCTGTCCTGGAAAATGTACAGCCAGAATGCTCCTTAGAAGTAAGGATGGCCAGACTTTGTCTCATGTACTTTGGATATGTTAGCAGGAGAGACCAGTCCCTGGAGAAGGACTTCATGCTTGGTAGAGGGTCAGCTAAAAAGCGGAAGACCTTCAGTGAAATGGATTAACACAATCGCAACAATGGGCTCAAACACAGCAACCATTGTGAGGATGGCACGGGACCAGTGTTTCCTTCTGTTGAACATAGGGTTGCTATGAGTTGGAAGCAGCTCAAAAGCACCTAACAACAACAACAATAAAAGTGAAGAAAATACCTTTTTCATAAAGTTTTCATGTGGTATAAATAAATAATACAAACAGAAAGTGTGGCTGGTGCTTGTTTTAGTTGCTAAATAAATGATGGTGCTACAGTAATTTAGAGCATACAGAGGATTTGATTGGCTTATCATGTTTAGAAGAACAGATGCTACACATTTTACTGTATGATAAAAAATAAACAAACCCTTTGCTGATGAGTCAATTCCTACTCATAGCGACGCTATATAGGACAGAGTAGAACTGCTCCATAGGGTTTCCAAGGAACAGCTGGTGAATTTGAACTGCTGATCTTTTGGTTAGCAGCCAAATGCTTAACCACTGCGCCACTGTACTGTAACACACAGTTGTTATTGTTGTATGCTGTCGAGTTGATTCTGTCTCATGTGATAGATTGAAACTGCCCCATAGGGTTTTCTTGGCTGTTATCTTTACAGGAGCAGATCACCAGGTCTTTTTCCTGCGGAGCTGCTGGATGAGTTGGAACTAACAACCTTTCAGATATCAGCTGATTGCTTAACCTTTGCTCCACCGGGGCTCTTTACATCATACTATATAGTATGTAATATGCAAGAACCATCTTGTACAAGTAAAGTAGTACAAATTTTTTTTTTTTTTATATAAGTTTATTAGAGTGATGTTTACTTGATTCCCCCACTCAGACTTAATTATTAGCTAGTTGTTCACATTCTGTGGGATCCTCTTGCTCACTTATCTTACATTAGATTAGGGACTAATATATTAAGCTTCCAGAATACTGTGTGCTTCTTTTATTGTGGTACTTTTTATAATTAATTGAATTGACTAATGCAGTTTCATATAATACCTGAAAATAATTAAGTCCTGAGAAGACAGCAATCATATATATCTGTTATCCAGTTTAGCACAGTGTCCGACCCAGGTAGGAACTCAATAAAAGTCATTGGCTGAACTGTGACATGCAATGTTATTCAACGACATTTGTCATGATGGAATCAAAAATATTTACCTTACTAAAAATGAAAGTGAATCAGAAACTTGGAAACTTTTGTTTTATGAACAAAATACTTTATATGAGCATGTTGGTCCCAGCTGACATGCAAATGTAAATGTTTATAGCCACTCATAATGTCAGAACAGACAGGAATGAATGATAATGGTTAAGTCAGGAAGAAAAACTAATCAACTGTAAAACAGATACTCACAAACACACAAAAATCTTTTTGGCTTCAGTTGCTTTGCTCCTTTATTCCAAAGAGTTAAAATAAGTCAGTTACAGTTTAAGAGGAAGTTTAACAAACTTTTAAAAAGGGATCCATAACAAATTATATATCCTCCAGAAAAATATTTCAGTTTGTTGTATAATTAAATAATAAACAGAAAATGTTCTGTACATTACAAAATATTTTCATGGCTTCTTCCCTATATATTTGAAAAAATTATAAGAAGCCCTGGTGGGGCAATAGTTAAGAGCTCCGCTGCTAACTGAAAGGTGGTGGTTCAAACCCACCAGCCTCCCCAGGGGAGAAAAGACCTGATGATCTGCTTTCATAAAGATTAACCTGTTGCCATGGAGTCAATTCCGACTCATAGGGACCCTATAGGACAGAGTAGAACTGCCCCATAGGGTTTGAACTGCTGACCTTTTTGTTAGCAGCCCTAGCTCTTAACCACTGCTCCACCAGGGCTCCTTGTAAGGAAATCCTATGGGGCTGTTCTATTCTGTCCTATAGGGTCACTATAAGTCAGAATTGCACACAATGAAGGGCATGCCAACAACAATTCCTTGGCAATTTCTATCAGTATCGCAGATAAGTAAAAGAAAATAGGCACTCCCCCAGTGCAATGAAACAGAAACTTAGCAGACCATCTGAGGAAATGTCTTGCTTACTTGTTTTTATATTTAAAAGCTGTCATCAAATGGCTATCTACTAGACAGTTGGTTTTGCTTCAGATCATAAATCTGCCATGGCCAGCTTTATCATTTGCTGTCTGACACTTTCCAGTACTAATAATCTCTGTGAAGAATAAGAAGTTGGAGTGAAAAATTCTTTGTAAACCCCCTCTGTAGTACATTTGTCAGTTTCGTGTTTTTAACTCCTGGCTGCTACAATGGGGACATTTCTAATTCATTCTCATTTAAGAGTCCTCATCTTATCTTCTTTTCAGAGTGCAGTGTTATTTGATGTTATTTCATGCTGAGATGAAACACTGACTCTATCAGTAGGGATAACTGCTGAGAGGAAAGAACAAAAGAATTGCATATATCTAGCAGTCCAGAATTTTCACTGGGGTTGTGCTGAGCTAGAAGATTTACTTATATCCCAAAAGGATTGTTTCATAACGTATCGGTTCCTATAAACTTTGAGACATGCAAAGGAAGTAAGAACTCAACCACAAGGTTCACAAATGGGAGAATTTTTAAAGTGATCCCATTTTTGTCACATTCTTTTTATTTCCCATAAGAAAACAGTTTTGCATATGAAACAGAAACTGTCCTTGGGAACTTTGATCTGAAGGATAAAATTTAAGAGTTTAATCCCTAAAAATAGGCAAAAACTTTACAATGCATTCATTGATCTGATCACTTTGTAAATGTGCTTATAAAATTGCAATTTGGAGTAAACATTTCAAAAAATCATGAAACAATAAGAATGAATGAGAAATTATGTAATCCATAGTTTAAGAAAATTACATGCTATTTAGTTTCTCCTCTTAGAATATATTTTCATGATTCCATGCCTTGAACACATTGTAAAACCAGTTTCACTTTAGATGATCTAAATAAGAACATTAAAAATTTAAGAAATTTGAATATATTTTGATCTTACTGCAGTAGAGTCAATTCCAATTCATAGTGACCCTATAAAACAGAGTAGAATTGGAGTGGCTGGTGGATTGAAACTGCTGAATTTTTGGTTAGAAGCTTGAACTGTTTTTTAATGGTGCTTTTAAAATTCATGTAAGAAAACTAAGTGGATTTTAGTTTAGACCTATTTAACACTACATGTTACCATTTTCAAATATGATATTTTAGTACTCCAGTCTGAAGTATATTAGAACATATTTGTAAAACTCTTGGCACAATACTTGGACCTTAGTGTAATATAACAGTTAGTTAAAAGAAGTCAAGACAGTAGTGGTAATAGTAATAGTAGTAATACTTTTGATAATTTCACTTTTGAAAAGCTAGTTTAAAAGAAACTAATAATATTTGACATCAGTGATTATTGAAGTCACTAATGATAGATTTGCAGTTACCATTTCACAATTCATGTTTGTATGCAAATTATGTTCTTATAGTCAATTGCTTATTAGAACAAATTTGTTTGTTAGATTAATGTTTAATTGTCATGCATAGAATTAAAACCAAATGCAAAATAAGTACAATACAATAGTGTGCTTAATCTTAATTACATCCATATTTGTGAGTACTTTTCTTTTTTCTTCCTTAAAGGAAATAGAAGATGTTTCATGAAACCATCTATAATACAAAACACCATATGGTTCATTATTTAGTCCATTAGAGAAAATCAAAGGGAACAGGTTGTTCTTTTGTCATGCAGTTGACCCTACTTCACCTGCCATTACAGTCAAAATCTAGCCTCAGAATTTTAGGTTAGATCCCAGATTTTTGATTCTGGTTCCTGATTTCCTTAATGCATTTATTGTGTCTCATGTTTCATCATCAAATATGTCACTCTTGGCTATCAAAATAATCAATGAATGTTTATGTGATGCAGTGAATTGCTTTTATATGGCCTTTCTAGCCATGGTCTTATAACTCTTATAAAATGATTGCCTGGGATTATGCAAATAAGCTGTGTAAAACCCTTTCAGGGATTAGACGGTTTACTATGACAATGCAAATAAGGTGACTGTGGCCTACCAAGGGGACTGGTGGGTTTTACCATCCTGCTAGGCTTAAAAGGGTTAATCCCACAGAGGTTCATGGAGACCTCACTACTGTTAAGAAGAAGAATCTGGAGCAGAGTGTGTCCTTTGTACCAAGGACCCAGGGTCCCTGAACTGAGAACCTCCTAGACCCAGAAGAAAGAGCTAACACTGACGTTAGCTAGAGACGGTGGTGATGGGCTTGCCCAGCCCAGGGACCAAGAGCTGAGTGCCTTCGGGCAGGAGGCTTGCTGGCAGAGCTAAAAGAGCTGCACTACTTGCCTGTGTAGGGCAGAGGCCTGAGTGTGCCCCATGCAGGGACTGCCTTGGAGGATCCTGACCAGGGGTCTTCCTACGGCAGGGTGGAGCAGGGCATCTCTGGGCGGTAAGCTTGACAGCGAAGCTAAAAGAGCTGTAACCCTTGTGCAGGACTGAGGCCTGAGTGTGCCCCGTTCAAGGATTGCATGCCCCCACTTCCTGGCAGTGGGGGCCCAGGTAGCGTTGTGACAAGAGAGCCCCACAGGCCTGGGTAGCATGGCAGGAGCTGGCAGCAAAGGCTTAGAAGGGCTCAGGGGCAGAGGCTGGCGAGATCCTGTGCAAGGGTCTTCGAGCCGGCAGCAAGGCCCAGAGGGGTCCAGCAGCAGAGCTGAAACTTTAGGAGCCACGCATGCGCAGGAGCAGCATGGTGGTAGCCGGAGGCAGAGGTGATGTAAGCACAGCATCTAACCTAAACCACAGTGCACCTGCCCAGAGACTTAAGAACGGACATGAGTAATTTGAGAAGGGTAAGCATTTCCCGTTTGTTAATCTGTTGTTATTGTTTAATGTTTGCTTTCTAGAATAAGAATGGCTTTCATTTCGCCAACACTGTGTAAGTGTGTCTGGCTAAATCACAGATGAACATAGCACGCATAGAATGGTTGATGCCAGTGGGTGTATGGGTCTCATTCTTAACAGTCTAATGGCTGCCTGGAAATTTGAAGCACAGCCTGTCTGCATGTGCAATGCAGACAGATATGTACATACCGTTTGTTATTGAACATACTCGTATTTTATCATATGAGAAGTAAAACATTAAAATATAAAAAAAAGAAAAGATAGTAGAGTCTAGGATTACTTTTTTAAAAATAACTTTCTCATTTCTCTTGGAAGACTGTAACACATCCAGGACTATCACAGTGGTTAATATGCATGCAACCTTCACTTAAAAAACAGGCGTTGGGAGATAGGGAGTTAAAGAGAGATTAAACTTTTTTTTCAACCTTGTTGTATACCAGGACTCAGACATTCACAAAGAGAAGTAAAAGATTCTATACTGAAACAATCCAGGGCATACGTAATCATGGATTATAAGCATGGATCCTAAGTATAAATGGGATCGTATAAAGATAAAATTGAGTAAGAGACAGTCAGTAGATATACAGTACAAAATGAAGGAAATGAAAATGCAGTTAGGAATATGACATAAGCTTGTTTCCTTATTTAAGGATTGCAAATTCAAATGCCTCGAGATGCCACATGGATTCCTTAACAGAGTTAAGTGGACTGGATGGCATCTAACATTTGGCCTCAGTGTCTAGGATCAATAGAGAATGTTGGAACATGGTGAACTGGAGAGCATGGTCCCTGTTCAAAGGGCATTGACACTGCACTCCTCTGCTGATTGTTATAATAATCTAAGATAGCCATATCTTTCAAAAAGAGAAGTCCGAATAGCTATCTATCCATTGAGAATAATTGAAAAGTAATTATCTTTAATAGTGTGTGTGTCATCAGTATATGTACCGAACTAAAGACGTTGGCAAGCCATTTTTAGCCTATAGATTGCAAGTGTGTGAAATCTGCCTTAATGCATCAATATAGGGTTTTGAAAAGATTTCTAGAGAAAATCTGTTTAGTATTATGTTAGGACAGAGAGAGAGGAATTTGGATTCCCTTTAAGACCATCAAATAAAAAAAAATAGAAGTTAATTGAACACTTAAAATTGTTCTAACAAGCCAGTTCCAAATAAGAAGAGCCTATTAGTATTCAGAATGGAAGCCAGGACTGTGGCAAGCTGGAATTCCTGTGAACCAGCCACCATGAAAGCGAATACCAAGAGGGACTTTTGGTTGTTGAAGACAGGAACCACTGCTGGAATCATCCAGAGAGGTATCACTGAAAGCTGACTGAAATGGTCTTTCTTATCATTTTAATGATCTTGTGTCATTTTCTGGGTGAAAGCCATCATACTTTGATTTGGTCATGCTCCTACCGGCTTCAAGCTCTTAAAACAATTCTATGCCCTCCAACAAGAATGACCCTTCTGACCCTATACCAAATAAGCTCATACATTATTCCTCTAAATAAGCCTTTGCTGGTCAATCAGAATATATTAAATTTCTTTATTCCAGACTGTCAATGCACGTTATACTTCTACTTTGTAAAACTTATCGTTTTAATCAAATAGTAAACTCTGTAATTGTGTGTTTAATCCTAGATCATGCACCACAATGTAAGCTCCAAAATGGCCACAGCCACGTAAAATTCACTCTGCAATGTATTCCTTGTGCCTAACACAGTCTCTTGCATTCAATCAGAATAAGATAATTATTTCATGGTTGAATAAATTAATAGAATGAGTACATTATTGATCTTTACTAATATATCATTTTCTTTAAAAATTAAGAAAATATTATTCCATCTAAATACTTGGTGGAAATTAAAACTAAAGAACTCCAGAAGTCCTTCAATTCCTAATTGTATTAGTACTAACCTGAAAATGAAAAACTTCAAGCCTGGATTTGCAATATTGAAGGATTCTCTGGACAAAAAATTGAACAGCACAGGAAGAATCAAAAGAAGATAGAAGAAATACACAGAGTTGCTATACTAAAAACTTAACCATTTCAAGAGGTAGCCTATAACAAGAACAGATGATACCAAAGGAAGAAGTCCAAGCTGCACTGAAGACATTGGTGAAAAACAAGGCTCCAGGAATTGACAGAATACTAAATGAGATGTTTCAACAGACTGATGCAGTGCTGGAAGTGCTGACTTGCCTATGCCAAGAAATTTGGAAAATAGCTACCTGGCCAGCTGATTGGAAGAGATCCATATTCATGCACATTGCAAAGAGAAGCGGTCCAACAAAATGCAGAAATTATGAAACAATATCGTTAGCATCACATGCAAGCAAAATTTTGCTGAAGATAATTTAAAATCATCTGTAGCCATGCATCCACAGGGAACTGCCAGAAATACAAGCTGGACTGAGAAGATGATGTGGAAGGAGGGATACCATTGCTGATGTCAATGGATCTTGGCTGAACACAGAGAATACCGGAAAGATGTGTACCTGTTTTATTAACTATTCAAAGGCAGTCAACTGCATGGATCGTAACGAACTATGGATAATATTGTGAAAAATGGAAATTCTAGAACACTTAATTGTGCTCATGCAGAATCTGTACGTAGACCAAGAGGCAGTTGTTCATACAGAACAAGGGGATACCACATGGTTTAAAATTGAAATAGTCGTGCTTTAGGCTTGTACCTTTTCATCACACTTATATCACCTGCATGCTGAGCAAATAATCCAAGAAGATGTACTGTATGAAGAAAAATGCATTATCAGGATTGGAGGAAGACTCATTAACAATCTGCAATATACAGATGACACAACCTTGCTTGCTGAAAGGGAAGAGGACTTGAAGCGCTTACGGATGAAGTTCAAAGACTACAGCCTTCAGTATGGTTTACACCTCAACATAAAAAAAAAAAAAAAAAAGAAAATCCTCACAGCTGAACCAATAGGGAACATCATGATAAATGGAGAAAAGAATGAAGTTGTCAAGGCTTTCATTTTACTTGGCTCAACAATCAATGACCATGGAAGTAGCAGTTAAGAAGTCAAATGACTTATTGCATTGGGCTAATCTGCAGCAAAAGATATCTTTAAATTTTTTAAAAAGCAAAGATGTCACTTTGAGGACTAAGGTGCACCTGACCCAAGCCATGGTATTTTTAATCATCTCATGTGTATGCGAAAGCTACACAGTGAAAAGAGAAGACCAAAAAGAATTGACACATTTTAATTATGATGTTGGTGAAGAATATTGAATATACCACGGACTTCCAGAAGAATGAACAAATCTGTCTTGGAAGAAGTACAGCCAGAATGCTCCTTAAAAGCAAGGATGGCAAGACTTCATCTTGCTTACTTTGGACATGTTTTAAATAAGGACCAATTCCTGAAGGACATCATACTTGGTAAAGTAGAAGACCAGAAAAAAAGAGAAAGAGCTTCAACGAGATGGATTGACACAGTAGCTGCAACAATGGGCTGGAACATACTGACCAGTGTGAGGATGGCACAGGACAGGGTAGCATTTCATTCTGTTACATATAATGTCACTGTGAGTCGAAACTGACTCAGTAGCACCTAGCAACAACAATGTGACATACTACCAAATACAAATAAACTGAAAAGAAACAAAAATTATTCCTTTCAACTTGCTGTGAAGCTGAGGATTACTTTACGTTTTTATATTTCATTTTATATGTATTTTTAAATATATGTTAATAGTAATACAAAAAATACTTATTGAAGGTTTTTTTTTGTTCTTTGGAATTAGTCAATCATTTGATGTTGACAAGCCCAGAATCATGACATGGTTTGCCTTACAATATTAAAAAGCTCTATATAGTATTAGTTGGAGATTTTACTTTCTTGAAACTTCTGATAATAAAACAAAACTGCAGTTTCACAGTTGGGATGGTTCCTTCGTTTCCATAGGAAAGTTTTTTGTTTTTTCTTAATAAAGGACTGAGAATCTATCCATATTCAAATGTTCCCTTGTATGATGGCTCAATTATTATTGTTGGTACTAATCATCTTAGTACTTGGCAAGATTCATTCATACTGCAGGAAAGCAAACTTTCCCAGAAATCAAAACACCAAATGTTCTGAACAAAATAATTGGAAGATAAGGGTCCCCTTAGAATCTCAAATTTTCACTTGACAAATGTGAGTGGGTGTTTAATCAAAAGGATACTTGTCATAGAGCATAACTCACAATTTTCAACATAGCACAGGAAATATCTGGTTCCTATGGTGCAACTCGAGCTTAAATCCAGAAGGACCATTCCAAGTCTCTGATACAGACTGATTTTTTAATTCAGAAGTCAGTGGCTTGAAGATTCCATTTCTGGGATTTGCGCAGATATGAAAGCAGTGACTTCCTTTCCTGCCTAAGGCAGGGATGGTAGTATTGGGCATGAACACCCTCAGAGGTCCTGGGAGCAGATTCTAAATGCCTGAATTAAAGAGAGATGAAGTATTCAGTTCTGTATGTTTATGTCACAAAAATGGTATTATCAGACTATAATGTTTACATACTTTCACCTTTTGAAAATGGTTGGGGAAATATGTGAATTTATTAACAGCCTAACAATTTTGTATTGACTGACACATCTTGAAAAAATGCCATGTATTAAACGTGAGGTGGAATAGATGTTACAGAATGTGTAAAGTTACATATATATTCTAAAATCTATTTGGATGTGAAAGTAATGCTTTTTTGTTTAATCTGTTTTTCTCCCCATAATTGTTTCGGCATTAAAGAAATCAAAAACTGTAAAGAAGTATAAAATTACAAAAACTGTATTCTTGGAAAAGAACTATGTGTACATATTCAATACTATATGTCAAGTTTATTTGGGGGAAAACACAAGAGTTTAGAATTGTTGAGCACTTACTAAGTGTTAGACACACTTCTAAGGTTCTTATGTAAAATAATTTTAACAAATAGATACCAGATGTTTATGGAAATAACCTGCACGTGATACTTTTTTTGCCAACTGCACACCCCCCACCCTTGTTTTTATCAGTGAGCTATGACACATGTTGTATGTGTGGGCATGTTATTCATGTGGGAAAAATATACATTTTAATTGTCCTATTTTACACATAAGCATATATCAAAGAACAGAATTGTCAATTATTGTACACATCAAGATAATGCAGGAGCCTGGATTCTAATCCAGGCTGTCTGATCCCACTTTCTCAACTGCTGTATTCCCCCCAAAACCAAACACATTGCCATCGAGTCAATTCCAACTCATAGTGACCTTATAGAACAGAGTAGAACTGCCCCATAGGGTTTACGAGGAGTGGCTGGTGGATTCGAACTGCCAATCTTTTGGTTAGCAGAACTGCTGTATTAGAGGTAAATAAATTTATTTCATATGCACATTTCCTTTCTTAATAGCATTATTTGCATGTAACTCTTATTCTCAAGAAGATACTTATCATATGCACTGACTGATACATCAAAAAAGATCTCAAATAGATCATTCAAGATATTCCTGATTTTTCATTTGCCTCTGTATAATCAGTTCACACCAGATCAGTGAGTAAGCTTATTGTCATATATAAGACGAAGTAAGTTGATTTAATCGTGTGATCTCCTATCGCTGTAAAACGGAGCCCTGGTGGCACAACAGTTAAATGCTCGGCTGCTAACTGAAAGGTTGGCAGTTTGAATCCACCCAAAGGTTCTGCGAGAGAAAGACCCGGCAATCTGCTTCAGTAAAGATGACAACCAAGAAAACTCTATGGGGCAGTTCAACTCTGTCACATAGGGTGGCTATGAGTCAGAATTGACTCAGTGGCACCCAATATCAACAACATTCCTGTAATGCTATCTTTTCCACCTTTGAATCTGTTCCTTATTTACTGTCCACCATCATATAGGAAGCCCCTGGGTGGTGCAAAGTTAGCACACTCAGCTGTGACTCAAAGACTGGAGGTTTGAACCCAGCCAGAGATACCTCAGAAGAAAGGGTTGGTGAGCTACTTAACAAAAAATCAACCACTGAAAACCTTGTAGAGCACAGTTCTACTCTGGCACACATGGAGTTGCCATGAGTCAGAATCAAGTCGATGGCAACTGTTTTTTCTTTTTTGTTGTTTTGCTTTTTAACCGTACAAGTGAAACCTCTACTTCTTTCCTAACATTTTCCCTATACCCTAAACTCATAGGACTTTGTTGTCTTATGAAACTGTAGTTGTCATCTGACCAGAGACTAGAATTCCTCACATCGTACTTCCTATGTTCTGAATGTATATATTTTTCATTCTACAGCCATTTTCATGCTGAAGCGTGTATATCACTGTGGTAGACATTAAGAACGTGGAGATGAGCAAGATGCATTTGTTTCTCTTCATTTGCTCACATTTAGAATTTTTGCACTATACCTGGGGAATATGATTCCTACATTATATTGATTTTTTAGACTTAATTATTTTAATGGGAAATTCTGTAACTTTTTAATTTATTAGTACCTTCTTCAAACTCACTTCTCAGAAAATGATAGTATATCTCACATTAGGGTAACTATAAATCCAGTAATCTGATGTTCTTATACGTCATTAGAATTTATAAAAGAAACCAGATGAATTAACTCAGGTGGAGAGGGTAAGATATTTGTTTTCATTATAGATGGACAAGCTACAGATATTTTACTTAAATTGATCAGCTTTGCTCTCATATCTGTTGCTCATCTTTTGGAATTTCTGCTATGTTACTTGTAGTCTAATCTTTGTTGTTCCTGTTGTTAGCTGCTGCTGAGTTGGCTCTGGACTCATGGAAACCCCATAGGTTGCAGAGTAGAACTGCTCCATAGGGTTTTCTTGACTATAATCTTTATGGAAGCAGTTTTCCAAGCCCTTCTTTCATAGAGCTGCTTGATGGCTTCGAACTGCCATTCTTCAGGTTATTAGCTTTGCAAACCCCTTGCACTACCCAGGCTCCTTGTCTCACAATTAAAAAATAAAAACCAACACAAAACTTGAACTGGATTTTAACAGAACACCGAAGATATTTTTGTTGGAGTTTATGACTTCCAGATATTCATTTATAAAATAATACATATCCTGTCAAATGTGTTATCCAGAATTTTGAAAATAATAGAGGTCAACTAATAATATATCTGCATATAAAGACAATCCAACTCAATTATGTTTTACTATTTTTTTCAAATTTTCTGTTTGGAAAACCAACTTTTTCTCTATAATTGGAAGTTTGTCCCCTAACTACAAATTAAGATCTTTGAAGACAATGAAGAAAGTCTTCTGTTTTGGTATATCTCATCCCATTTGTATTATACTGTAATGATGGATAGAAAGCAAGCAATAAGATGGATTAGTGAAATAGTTTTAGATGCAAGTGCAAACAACATGTCACCATTATTTTTCTGGTTCTGTATACTCCTTTACCTTCCAGTTTGCTAATGTGATGTATTTGAAATAGCATTTACCGTTTCGGGTGTATTAGTTTTCTATAGCTGCATAACAAATTTAAAGCTCAAAACAATACATAATAGTTGTCTCACAATGTCTGTTTGTAAGGCTCCTAGGAAGAATTTATCAGGGTCTCACAATGCTGTCATCAAGAAGCTGGCCACGCTGTATAATCATCTGGAAGCTTTACTGCAGAAGAATATGCTCCCAAGCTCATTTAGGTTGTTTGCAGAATTCATCTAGTTACATCTATAGGACTGAAGAACCCATTTTCTTACTGGCTGTTTGTTAGAACTGTTTTCAACTCTTAGAGGCCACCTCCAGTTCCTTGTCATGTGGCCCCCTCACAAAATTGTCATCAGGAAAATCTCCCTTTAGACAGCTAAGATGGAGTCATATACGATACAACCTGATCATGGGAGTGACATACCAACACCTTTGCCATTTTCTATTGGTCAACAGCAAGCCATGAGACCTGCTCGCACTTGAGAATTATAAAAGAATGTGTCACCACAGTTGGTGTCTTGTTGTTACAAAAGAAACGTTAAGAAGCATTTGCCTATGAAGTTTATTACTCTTCTTAGTAAACCTTTTAGTCCAATTTAGTTTTTCAAGCATATATATCAAAGTGGACATGGGCCTATTTAACCACCAGGGAAAAGGACTCGTAATTAGTAGGAGTTTTACAAAGCCAAGTCTATTTTTTTCCCTTTATATCGACCTTTTAAAATGAAGGCTCTTAATTGACAAATTTTAACTAAATCAGCCAAATAGTTAGTCTTTTTCAAGAACCATATTTTAGCCCATTCTAACTTACACATTCTATTTATGAACATCTCAGTCAGCCAAGGAATGAGTGACCAGGAAAATACAGGGTTTTAAGGTTTTAGAAGAACCCAAAATGTTAGTGTGTCTGACTGGAAAGTCTGATTTTCATGAGAGATTGCCTGCTCACCAAATAGATTCTTTACTATCTATCTATCATGAGCTTCAATTTCCCAGTAGACTAGCCTGATTCATCACTGTTACACCAGTGACACTCTGCTCTATCTATCGTTGCCTACTGATTCCACTGGGGATACTCTAATATTTCAGGCTTATCTGAGAGATATTAAGTTTGATATCATAAAATTAATTGCACTTAGAAAAGTGCTAGTAAGAGGCAGTATGCACTGACTTTGCCTATTCATGCAGGGATTTTAAAGATTTAAAACTGGAAAGGATCACAGAAAATTTATTGTCAAAACAACTTCATTTTATCAGTGATGAAAATGAGGCCCAGAGAAGAAATATGATATGGATTTGGCCACTAAGCTAGTTAGGTAAAAAGTTTCAAACCCAGGTTTTCTAACTTTAAAGCAGTTTTTGTACTCTATATTAAACAAAATATATATACCTTCCAAACCAGTCCACACAAGACAAATTCTTACCCAACAAAATGGCACTATCACATGATGTTCACAACCATTGTTCTTGCACTTCCTGATTTGGTTCCTGTACCACTTCAACTCCTTTCAGATCTCTTCATCCCTTTCACACTTCCTCTCTTCATCTAGCATTTGTTCTTCTAATCACTTACAAAATTACAAACGTATTAAATTATTATATCAATTCTTGTCAGCTAAGAGTTTTGCCCAAAGAGGGCTCAATTCAGGTTCTATCACTGTCCCTGTCTCTATTTTCATACATTTAGTCCTTCTTCACCTCCTCACACTCACAATCCACCAACCACTGTTGTCTGCTGCTATGCTCTCTGGACTCTGCTTTCTAAAACCAGCCTCCTGAGGCTCTGGGCAAGAAAGTCATGAAAACTTGCTATTCTAACACCTGACCTTGAAGATGTCGCTTAATGTGGGGTGAAGTTCTGGTAAGAATGAGATGGGAACAATCTCTTAATTGCACCATTATTTTTTTTCTTTTATTTATTAGGGTGTGGGTCTTATTGGTTCTAGAGAGGATGTGGAGCTAATCTACGGGAAGAGAGAAAGCAGGGAAAATTCAGAAAAAAGCCCGTGCCCTCATGAGATTCATATTCTAGTGGGGAAGATAGATAAGTAAGAAACATAAATAAATTGATACAAATGCAATGATAAATGGAGATAATTCTACGAAGAAAAACTAAAACAGAGAAAGGAGATATAAAGTAAGTTTTGTACATGTTACTTGCAAATAGTGTACAGCCTCTCTGCCTGCAGTTTCCAGCTTCTGTTCTTCCACTGTTCATTCTAGACATTTCATTTTCAGAATGGTGATTATGTATTTAATTTTTCTTGAAAAAATCCTTAAACTTTTAAGGTTTTATTTGGAGAATACTCATATGGCATAAAAAAGTCAATAGTGGTTAGTCTCCTCAGTTTCACAGATATTGTGATCTTGAGCTGACCTGATATTTTAAGTAAAGTGATCTCATCAATTAAGAAGTTTGGGGGATTTTCTTTAGTTCTTATTTTTCCCAATATAATTTGAAGACAATGATAGATACTCTTTTGTCTTCTAATAATTCTTCCGTATTTAGTTACTAGTTATATATCTTCAGAAAAAGAAATTCTTGTCTATACAATTTCTCTTGTGTTTACGTTCACATTTCTATCATTCCAAGTTTCAACACTTTTGTAAACTCAATTCTGAATAAAAACAACCTGAAGATTATGTGTATCTGCAGATCTGAAGGGGACAGTAGTGGTTCAGTGATAGAATTCTCTCCTTTCATGCTGGAGACATGGGTTCTATTCTGGCCAATACAGCTCATGCACAGCCACCATCAGTCTGTCAGTGAAGGTTTCTGTGTTTCTATGATGCTGAACAGGTTTCAGCAGAGCTTCCAGACCAAGATGGCCTAGGAAGAAATGCCTGGTGACCTGGTAAATTATTTCCAAAAAATCATACAATGAAACTCCTGTGGATCACAACAGTCCAACCTGCAACTTATCAGGGGGATGGCACAGGTCCAGACAGTGTTGCCTTCTCTTGTGCATGGGGTTGGCATGAGTTGTTGTTCCGGGGAAGAAAATCAGCTAACAACAAGAACAATACAGATATAACGACAGGACCCCTTTAGCCATACATTAAACAACTCAAAACAGCAGCCTGCTTTATTTTTACCTATTAGGCCATAGATGACTAACTAGTTCCACTGTAAGTTAGAATTACAGTTGAAACATGTTTGTAATCATAGACTGTGTAAAAAATAAGTATCTGTTTGCTTTAGGCTAACTCCAGTTTTATTATTCAGAGCACTTATCAGAATATTCAGACTATTCAGAGGCTAACAAAAGAAATTCTCACATAAAGAAACTTAAGTCCATGCATTTGAAATCTTACTTCAGTTTCAATGCTGGAAATAGAGGAATAATTCCAGAGAATAGATTAGTAAGATAGAAGGGCCATTAAAGGAGGAACTTTTTTAAACACAAATAATACAGTAAGTATCATTAAAAAAAAAAAGCCATTGCTGTCGAGTCGATTCCAACTCATAGCGACCCTATAGGACAGAGTAGAACTGCCCCATAGGGTTTCCAA
>NW_004443970.1:4270422-4299514 GCF_000243295.1 Trichechus manatus latirostris | reverse complement strand
CAACTCATAGCGACCCTATAGGACAGAGTAGAACTGCCCCATAGGGTTTCCAAGGAGTGGCTGGTGGATTCAAACTGCTGACCTTTTATTTAGCAGCTGAGCCTTTAACCACTGTGCCACCGTATATTATATATTTTAAAAGCATTGTTACCTCCAGAACTTATATTATTTGACATTTTCTCAGAATTTTTTTTTTTTTTTAATATTCCCAAATTACCTGTGTTAGTTTACATTGAGATTTACTTCTAAATTGTATTGGGTATAATTTTTTTTCTTTCTCACTATCTTTTTTCTAAGTATCCACAGATTTATTTCTCTGGAGGTTAATAGGTAAAGTGGACATATTGAGAAGCAATCCTTTGCTATCAGAATCTCAGTCATTAGCCTTAATAACCCTTGTTGAGCATATGTTTGCAATTGAGTTTTACTGTGCTCAGTTTTCTAGAGTAATCCAAGACAATAAACGTGGATGAGATAAAATCATTGATTTCCAATTCATTTCCATTATAACAGGTAAATGATTAACTGCCATCTCTATATGGAAAGCCAAGAGCTACTATCCTTCAGCATCTTGTTGGTCTTGTCTGAAATAATTATTTTGCAATTAATTCACTGAATATTTCATCATTCACACTCTATGTTTAAGTTATTGTCCAATGCTATTACCAGAAAGGCAAATTAGAAACAAGGAGCTTAATGGGGGCATAAACCAGATACGTAAATGAGTGACCTTAATCTCTTTAGGAGACCTAAACATTGTGGAGGAGTGGTTATTACTATGAATACCTTTAGAGGAATCTTCAAGACTTTGAAAAACATAAAAATAAAAAAAATGGCTATTTGCCTTCTCTTACTATTAACTATGTTAATTATTTGTTATGATTGACAAATATATACTTAAGAAGAGGAGAGGGTTTGCTTTCTTTAAAGAGGTGAAAGAGAAGAAAACTGATACCTCTCCACGAACACTGTAAAATTCATTATGTTTAGGATGATTCTGTCCTACACCAAATATGTAGCTCTGATCAAGCCTAACTCAACAACAGACACTTCAGCTACTGCCATCTTGTGATTTCTACTCTTAGTGTATCAGTCAGTGTGTTTGCTTTATAATAAAACACCACTAAAACTTAGTGGTTTAAAACAACAATTACACTGGTTTTGTACTGCTGCATTACAAATTATCAAAAATTCAGCAACTTTAAACAGCACAGTATTATCTCACAATTTCTATGAGTCAGGAATCTGTCATATTCAGGCTTTACTCAGTCACAGGAGGTGAAATCAAGATGTTGGCTGGCTGTGTCCTCATTTGTAGGCTTGACTGAAGAAAGATCCACTTCAAAGATCCCTGAGGTTGTTGGCAGAATTCATTTCCTTGTTGTTGCAGAACTGAAGTCCCATTGTCTTGGTAGCTGACAACTAGTAGCTGCTCTCAGCTCCTAGAATTTGCTCTCTGATCTTTGCCACGTGGACCCCTTTTAGCCATGGAGAATCTCCCCTGAGACAAATTGCTGTCACACTTAAAATCTTTCTAACATCTCTTTCTAAGACTGTTACTGTTGTTAGCTGCTGTCAAGTCAATTCTGACTCATGGTTACTCCATGTGTTCAGAGTATAGCTGCTCCATAGGGTTTTCAAGTCTTTGACCTTTCAAAAGCAGATCACCAGGCCAATCTTCCAAGGCATCTATCTCTGGGTGGGTTTGAAATGTCACCCTTTCCATTGGTAGTCAAGTGCTCAACCATTTGTGCCACCAGGGACTCCTTTCCGAGACTAGCAAGAGAAAGCTTTTAAAGGTCTCATGTGATTAGCTCAGGTTCACCCAGATAATCTCCTTTTCTTGAGGCCAACTGTACCTTATAGCATAACCTAATCATAGAAGTAAAATGCATCAAACTTATCCCAGGGAGTATGCAGTGTATGTACACCATGCAGGCGAGAAATCTTGCCTATCATATTTATAAATCTCATGAATATCCTGGGCTGGGCTCAGCTAGGTGGTTCTTCTGATATGAGATGTTATCAGCTTGTCTCAGTGGGATCACTTATACAGATACAATCAGCTAGATGTTCACTGGGGCTACTGTTTTATGATGGCCTTATGTGAAATTGAGCTGTGGCAGCACAGTGGTTAAGAGCTTGGCGGCTAACCATAAGATCAGCAGTTCAAATCCACCAGGCGCTCCTTATTAACCCTATGGGGTAGTTCTACTCTGTCCTATAAAGTCTTTATGAGTCGGAATTGACTTGATGACAATGGGTTATAGCAATGAGTTTCGTTTTACTGGTTGGTTTATATGGAATAGCTGAGTCAATTGAAGCCTCTCTCCACTTGGCTCCATTAGGCAGTCTAGGGCTTGTTAACATGGTGGTCTCAGAGTTCTAAGAGCAAGAGCAAAAGTGTGCAAAACATCTTGAGGCTTTGGTTCTGAACTCATACATTTCCCCTTCTGTTAACCTATGTAGGCCAAAGCAAGTTACAATGTATGCAAGAATTAAAAGCATGGGAAATAAACACAACATATTGATGAGAAGGAAAGAATCTGTGGCCATTTTTGTTATCTACTACACTTGACAATTTCTAGATATGATTAATTAGGACAGATTAAAAAAATATTGTTAAAAGGAACATCTATCTCTCTATCGCTATATATTTCTATTTCTACAATTAGTTATCATTTTATTATGTATTTTAATAATTTAAACTAAAATTGAATGATGAGGATTTTAGGCTTGGAAGTTCAGGGGAGAAAAACAGTTAAAATTTAGAGGAGCTGGATAAGTAAAACAAAACGCTAATTTTAACAACTATCGATTTAAGAGGAAGGTGAGAAGAGGGTTGGAAGAAAGGGAAGAGGGCATTTTTTTCTGAAATTAAATTTATTTCTTCTGTTTCAACTTACTGTTGACCAAAGTCTTGGAATATTAAAAGATGGACTAAAAATATTTGACTCATCTTTCATATTTCATTCTCTGGGAGCTATTCAGATACATTAAATGAAAAAGAAAAATCACTAAACACTCTTCACCTGTAACCAGTTTTCTTTTTTTTTTTTTTTAATCTTTGATAAATTTTTCTGCTTTTGTTTATCATAGAAGTTTGAAAGAAATTTGAAAAACTTAAATAGCTTCCTTCCACATATCCAGGATATGTAATGTGTCAGCTTTCTTGTCTTATTTTGCACAATCTTGTAGGAAGATATGGTTAAATGAACTGAATGAAACACATCAACTAACCATTCTTATGAATCTTTTGGTCTCTCTTAGTTACTGGTATTCAATTTACAGCATGATCTCAAGAGGAATAAATTTAACATCTATTTTCTGTAATTAATATTAACATAATTACACCATGAAAAAAAAATATATAAGTTGGTTGCTTTAAAAAAAACAATGGTGGGTCAGTCTTCCAGCAATGGCAGGAATTTTTATTAGAACATAACTACAGCAATGGCTCTAAAACTTTAGTATGCATCAAATCTTAGTAAAACAGGCCCCACTCTTAAGAGTTTTTGTTTCAGTAGGTATCTTGGTTATCTAGTGCTGCTATAACAGAAATACCACAAGTGGATGGCTTTAACAAAGAGAAATTTATTCTCTCACAGTCTAGTAGTCTAGACATCTAGATTCAGGGTGTGAGCTCCAGGGGAGGGTTTTCTCTTTCTGTAGGCTCTGGAGGAAGGTCCTTGTCATCAATCTTCGCCTGGACTAGGAGCTTCTTAGCACAGGGACCCTGGGTCCAAAGGACTTGCTATGCTCCCAGTGCTTCCTTCTTGGTAGTCTGAGGTCCCCATGTCTTTCATCTCGCTTCTCTCTTTTAAATCTCAAAAGAGATTGGTTTAAGACACAATCTAATCTTGTAGATTGAGTCCTGCCTCATTAACATAACTGCCAGTAATAGATACAGGATTTACAACACACAGGAAAATCACATCAGATGACAAAAGGATGGAAAATCACACAATACTGGGAATCATGGCCTAGCCAAGTTGACAGATATTTTGGGGGGACACAATTCAATCCATGACAATAGGCCTGTGGTGAGGCCAAGAATTTGCAATTTTAAACAAGTTCTAACATGATGCTGATGCTGCTGTTCTGGGGAACACACTTTGAGAATCATTGGAATAAAGCAACAAGATTTATAAATAAATAAATATATTTAAAAATATAAATTAATTTTAATACTTAAAATAATATGTGTCATACTTCACATATTTTATATCAATTTTCCATACAACTATCAAATGAACAGAAACTATCATCATACAAATTTTATGGAAGAGGAAACATATTTAGAGAGGTTACTTTCTAAATTTCAGGCACATGGTAAATTCTAGACTGAAATTAGGACATCTGATACCACACTGCTCTCTCAATAGCTGCATTTCCCTCACAATCCTGTCATGGCTCTCAGGAGAAGTTAGAGTGAGCATCTTCTTTGTTCAAATGTACAGATGTGTAGACAGTTTATCAACTTCTCATTTTGTAGAAATGTTCAATATCCTTCACCAGCACCACGATTTGAATGCACCAATTCTTTATCTGTCTTCCTTTTCCATTGTCCAGGTTTTAAATGCATATGAGGCAATTGAAAAGACCTTGTCTTAGATCAGGCATGCCTTAGTCATCAAAGTGATAACTTTGCTTTTAAAAATTTAAAGAGGTTTTTTGCAGTATATTTTCCCAATGTAATATGTTATGTGATTTCTTGACTGCTGCTTGCATGGACATTGATTGTTTATCTAAGCAGAATAAAATCATTGACAACTTCAGTTTCTTCTTCATTTATCATGATGTTTATCTGTCCAGTGGAGAGGATTTTTGTTTTCTTCATGTTCATGTCTAATCTATATTGAGGATTGTAGTCTGTGACCTTCATCAGTAAATACTTCAAGTCACTTTTATTTTCGACAGACAAGGTTGTGTCATCTGCATATAGCAGGTTCTTAATGAACCTTCCTGTAATCCTGATGCTGTGCTCTTCTTCATATAGTCCAGCTTCTTGGATTATTTCTTCAGCATACAGATTGAATTAAGTAAGGTGAAAGGATAAAAACATTTTCTGCCACACTTCTCCCAGTATTAAACCAAGTAATATCCTCTTGTTCTATTTGAACCACTGCTTCTTAATCCATGCACTAGTTCACATGAGCACAATTAAGTGTTCTGGAATTACTAACCTTTGTAATATTATCGATATTTTGTTATAGTCTACACAGTTCAATGACTTTGCATAGTTGATAAAACATGGGTAAGCATATTTCTGGTATTCTTTGCTTTCGGCCAACATCCATCTGTCGTCAGCTATGATATCCCTCATTTCATGTTCTCTTCTCAGTAGCTTCAACTTCTGACAGTTCTTTGTCAGTGAAGGGTTGCAGTTGTTTTAAATTACCTTCAGCAAAATTTTGCTAGCATGTGATATTAATGATATTGTTCAATATTTTCTGCATTCCATTTGATTGCCTTTCTTTAGAATGAATATAGATATGGCTATCTTCTAGTCAGTTGGCCAGGCAGCTGTCTTCCAAATTTCCTGAAATAGACAAGTACTTCCAGCATTTCCTCAGTTTATTGAAGCATCTCAGCTGTTATTCTGTCAATTCCTGGAGCCATGTATTTTTGCCGGTGACTTCACTCCAACTTGAACTTCTTCCTTCAGTACCAGCGGTTCTTGATCATTTGCTATCTCCTGAAATCCTTAAATATCAACCAGTACTAAGTGGATAAAACCTTACATAAATTTTCTATACCCTTGTTGGATAAACCATATAATTTTATGCTTCATGTCTCTGTACATGTCCAGAATACTATGTGTTCATTATGAAGAGATGTGGTTTGAGAGTCTAAATATATAGATTCTAAATTTTATTACATTTATTCAGCTAACAGATAATTTTGGGAACCTACCAAGTGCCTATCTCTATTTTAAAGATTTTGGTAGAGTAGTATCCAAAACATCATCTGAATTCTCAAGGTTTTTATAGTTTATTTGGAGAAAGAGGGTAATAAAATAATATATAATATAATGTTTCAAGGGTCAAAAGATTAATTAGGGAAGGAGGGCTTAGCATACATTGTCAGAGCCCTATCCACATCTTAGTACTCACTGTCTCCATGTGCTTGGAACAAAAGGCAAGAACCTGTGACTGAAATCATACAAAGTGTTTTCTCTGACCACAACGGGGTGAAACTAGAAATCAATAAAATAAAAAAACCCTGGAAAATACACAAACACATGGAAATTAAACAACACACTATTAAACTATCAATGGATCAAAGCAGAAATCACAAATTTCATAGAGTCAAATGAAAATGAAAGCACAGCATACCACAACTTATGGGATGCAAGTATCAGAACGAAACTTATAGCAATACATGTATACATGAAGGAAGAAGAAAGATCTCAAATCAACAGCCGAACTCAACAACTGCAGGAATTAGAAAGAGAAGTGCAAACTAAGCCTAAACCTACCAGAAGAAAGGAAATAACAAAGGTCAGAGTAGAAATAAATAAAATTGAAAACAGAAAAACAATAGAATCAATAAAACCAGTAGTTGATTCTTTGAAAAGATCAATAAAATTGACAAACCTTCAGCTGGACTAGACAAAAAAGGAGAAAATATGCAGATAACCAACATAAAAAATTAAAGAGGAGAAATTAAAAGTGATCTGATAGAAATAAAGAGAATTATGACAGAATATTATGAACAACTGTATGACAACAAACTGGATAACCTTGATGAAATGAACAAGTTCTTAGAAGAACACAACCTACCCAAAATGTGAGGAAATAGAAAGTCTCAACAGACTCATAACAAATTAAGAGATCAAATAAGTGATCAAAAATCTTCCAACAAAATAAAAGTACTGGACCAGATGGCTTCACAGGGGAATTCTACCATTTAGAAAATAATTTACACCAATACTGTTTAAATTCTTCCAAAAGATGGAGAAAGAAGGAATACTCCCTAATTGGTTCTATGAAGCAAGCATAACATTGCTTCCCAAACCAGACAAATACACTACAAGAAAAGAAAGCTACAGGCCAGTATCTCTTATGAATATAGGTGCAAAAATTCTCAATAAAAATCTAGCCAATAGAATTCAGCATCATATCAAAAATAAATAAATAATAATACACCACGACCAAGTGGGATTCATACCAGGTACGCACAGATAGTTCAACGTTAGAAAATCAATCAATGTAATACACCACATCAGTAGAACAAGGGAAAACAACCATATCATACCTATGGATGAAGGAAAAGCATTTGATAAAATCCGACACTGTTTCTTGATGAAAACCCTAAAGAAGATTGGATAGAAGGGAATTCCTTGATATGATTGAGAGCATATATGAAAATCCAACAGCCAACATTACACTTAATGGAGAAAAACTGAGAGCTTTCCTCTTGAAATCGGGAACAAGACAAGGGTGCCCACTCTCACCACTTCTATTCAATATTATATTAGAAGTCCTAGCCCGAACAATAAGACAAGAAAAAGAAATAAAATGTAACTGGATTGGAAAAGAAAAAGTAAAATTATCTCTATTTGTGGATGTTATGATCCTATATATAGAAAATTCCAAAGAGTCCACGAGAAAACTTCTCTAGCCAATAGAGAAATTTAGCAAAGTTGCAGGGTACAAGGTCAAAAAACAAAAATCAGTTGGGTTTTTATACACTGGCAGTGAGACATTTGAAAGGGAATTGTAGGAAAACAATTCCATTTACAATAGCATCTAAAAAAATAAAATACCTAGGGATAAATCTAACCAAGGACATGAAGGACTTCTACAACGAAAACTGTAAAACACTACTGATAGAGATTAAAGAAGACTTAAATAAATGGAAAGATGTTCCATGTTCATGGATTGGAAGACTGCTAACTGAAAGGTTGGAGGTTTTGAAACCACCAGCAGCTTCCCAGGAGAAAAATGTGGCAGTCTGTTTCCACAGAGATTTACAATCTTGGAAACACTATGGGGTCACTAAGAGTCAGAATCAACTGAACTGCAGTGGATTTTTGTTTGTTTGTAACTAGAAGAATGAAGGATCCTTGTATTGAAATTAAGAAAACATGAAAAGAGTAGGTTGGTAGGACAGATCAAGTCTAGTTTTGGAGATAATAATTTTGAAATTATCATCCAGGGTTTTGCCTCCAATTCACTGCACAGTCACAGACAAGGTATTTAATCAATGAAAATCTTCCCTAACTTTTGCCGCATGTTATTGAGGGGACTCAAACGTGATTATCCATTCCTACAGCAGTTCCAGGAATTCCATAAAATAGTTGATAAGCATGTCAATATTCTTGGGGTGTGAGAGGGAAGTAGGGTGGCTACAGAGCAGATCTTAAAAATGCATTTACTTAGAAAGAAAAATATTTTTAATTATGGTTTATGTCATAAATCAGTACAAACTATAAATTATCCTGAAGACCATTTTATTCATACTTTCAAGAGCCTTCCATATCTTCTTCTGTATTGCACACTCACAGTACAATGACTTATACATCAAGTTGACAAATACTTATCTAAAGCCTATTAGATGATAGAATTACAGCAGTAAGTAAAAGAGGTAGATTTCATATGAGGGAACAAACTATTTTGGGAGAAACCTACACTGAACAAATTATAACAAAAACAATAAACGATTTTTAAAAAAGTACATCGAGTATAAGGAAAGAATCTAGCATAGAGGATAAAATTTAGATTTATGGCATTGATGTAAGGGCAACAGTTGAGGAAGCAACATTTAACCTGAGCCCTAGAGGATTAGAAAGAGTCAGCTAGGCAAAGGATATGCGTGATGTTTTTAAACTGAATGCACAGAACCAGGGGAGGAAGCAGGGGAGCATTTTAGAGAAAGGTACAATATAAAAAATTAATTTGAAAATGCTTGAAAAAGCTGTAATGGTATATAAGTGTGCATTATTATTATTAATCATTACAATGATGGTGTCTAAATGTCAGAAAATTTATCTCTGCTTGAAGGCATAGGTACGAGAGGAGCTCAGAATACATGGATTCCTTGCAAGGAGCCAAAGGAAACAGTAAAGATGCCAAGACCTAGAACTAGCAGGTCATGTGTGGGCAAGAGGCAGATGCTGATGCCTGTAGGAGGGCCATTCCAGAGACCAAAGCTGGAGATCATCCACATAGGCTGAGTTTCCTTCAGGGGTCTTTGGGACAGGGGATAGAGATCCATAAACGTGATCAGGTGGACATTACAACGGTTTACCAGCCTGTGACTTAGGTGGAGATTCACTAATAGTACACCACCTCTTTCCAGATCTTGGTGTTATTTATTCAGACTTGTAGCAGATGACCTTCAATTCATGCCATGATTCTACTCTTTACCTCATAGAACTGGCATTCCCTGCTACTTCTCTTCATTGGATCTTATTATTTCCTACTCCTTTATGAGGCTTGCAAAGTCCCTAAGGGATTCCAAAACTCATTGCCGTCGAGTCAATTCCACCTCATAGCGACTCTATAGGACAGGGGTAGAACTGCCCCATAGTGTTTCCAAGGAGTTGCTGGTAGATTCAAACGGTTGACCTTTTGGTTAGCAGCCAAGCTCTTAGCCACTGTGCCACCAGGGCTCCAGACCATTAAGGGACTGGTCTCTACCAATCTCTTCTTCCTACTCCCCTGCCTGTAATGCAACATTCTGTCATACTCAACTTCTTTCCATTCCCAAATATGTACATCCTCTTCCCTCTGCTAGCGGCCTCTCCCCAAGTTTCTTCTTTGACTTGCCAGACTTCCACATGAGAGCTTAGATAGTTCCTTCAGCAAGTTCTTCCTGATTCCAAGTCTGGGTTAAATGTTCCTGTTCGTGTGCACACAGGAGTCTATGAAACACTACTATATTGTAGTTACATTGATTAGATTAAAAAAAAAATAATAATAATTGCCTTAGAGTTGATTCTGACTTATAGTGACCCTATAAGACAGAGTAGAACTGCCCATAGGGTTTCCAAGGCTGTAAATCTTTACAGAAGCAGACTGCTACATCTTCTTCCTGTAGAGTGGCTGGTGGGTTCGAACCACCAACCTTTTGGTTAGCAGCTGAGTGCTTAACCACAATGTCACCAGGGCGCCAATTACATCAGTTAGGAATTGTAATTGCAGATGAGAGAATCCATTCCAGGTAGGTTTGGTAAAATGAGTTTACTAATAGCTTGGCAATTTAAAAACATGCCTGTAGATTCTTTGATACTCCCATCAAGAAGTGATCTTATTATTCCATTCCTTTGAATCTGGCTTGACCACAGTGACTCACTTTTACCAACAGGATGTAGCTACATGACCCTGGGGCATGACCTTGGTGATGTATCTTTCATCTTGCCTACTATGGTAGGCAGAATTCAGAATTAGCCCTCCGAGATTTCCCATATTAATCTCCAGGACTGTGAATACTGTAAGACACCACACCCACCCATGATTATGACACGGTACATGGCCAAAGGTATTTTGTAGATGTAATTAAGGGCACTAATCAAGTAAACTGAGATAATCATAAAGGAGATTATCTGAATGGCCTTGACCTAATTACAAGAACCGTAAAAAGTATAGAGAGTTCTCTGACAATTGACAAAAGAAGATGTCAAAGACATGTGAATCATGGTGGAGATTTGTCTTAGGGATTCTTATGCCAATTTCAGTATTGTGAGGGCCTGGCACATGATCTGAGAGAAGGCCTGGGACAAGGCATTACAACTGGCATCTGGGAGATGAAAGTGACCAACAAAGGACAGCCAGGACACAGGGATCTAAGTCCTACAACCATGCATAATTGAATTCTGACAAGAAGTTAAATTAGCACGAAGTAGACTCTTTCTCAGAACAATGAAAATGTAGGTGGTCAACACATTAAGTGTGAGACAGAGAATAGAAAACCCAGCTGAGGTTGCATGGACTTCTGACATAAAGAAAGGTGAGGCAGTAAATGGGAGTTGTTTTGGCCCACTTGTTGTTCTTAGGTGCCTTTGAGTCGATTCGGGCTCATAGTGACCATATGTACGACAAATGAAACATTGCCTTGTCCCGTGCCATCCTCACAATCATTTCTATGTTTGAACCCTTTTTCACGGACCCTCTACTTTACCAAGCATGATATCCTTCTCCAGAGACAAAGCCCTCCTGATAACATGTCCAAAGTATGTGAGACATAGTCTCACCATCTTTGCTTCTAAGGAGCATTCTGGTTGTACTTCTCCCAAGACAGATTTGTTCATGCTTCAGACACTCCATGGTATATTCAATATTCTTCACCAACACCATAATTCAAAGTCATCAGTTTTTCTTCAGTCTTCCTTATTCATTGTCCAGCTTTCACTTGCATATGAGGATATTGGAAATACCATGGATTGGGTCAGGTGCACCTTAATACTCAAAGTGATATCTTTGCTTTTCAACACTTGAAAGAGATCTTTTGCAGCCAAATTGCACGATGCAATACATCATTTGATTTCTTGACTGCTGCTTCCATGGATGTTGATTGTGGACCCAAGTAAAATGAAATTCTTGACAACTTTAATATTTTCTTGATTTACAATGATGTTGCTTATTGATCCGGTTGTGAGGACTTTTGTTTTCTTTATGTTGAGGTGTAATCCATACTGAAGGCATAGTCTTTGATTTTCATCAATAAGTGCTTCAAGTCCTCTTGGCTTTCGGCAAGCAAGGTTGTGTCATCTGCACATTAAAAGACTGTTAGTGAGTCTTCCTCCAATCCTGATACCTCATTCTTCTTCATATAGTCCAACTTCTCTGAATATTTGCTCAGCATACAGACTGAATAAGTATGACGAAAGGATATAACCCTGACACACACCTTTTCCGATTTTAAACCATGTTGTATGCCCTTGTTCTACCTGAATAACAACCTCTTGGTTTATGTACAGTTCTACATGAGCACAGTTAATTGTTCTGGAATTCCCATTATTTGAAATGTTATCCATAATTTGTTATGATCCACACAGTGGAATTCCTTTATATAGTCAATATAATACATACAAACATCTTTCTGGTATTCTCTGCTTTCAGTCAAGATCTGTCTGACATCAGCAATCATATCCCTCATTCTAACTCCTCTTCTAAATCTGGCTTGGATCTCTGGCAGTTCCCTGTCAGTGTACTGCTGCAATTGTTTTTGAATTATCAGCAGCAAAATTTTACTTGTATATGATAATAATTATATTGTTCTACAATTTCCACATTCTGTTGGATCACCTTTCTTTGGAATGGGTTCAAATACGGATTAATTCCGTTTCGTTGGCCAGGTAGCTCTCTTCCAAATTTCTTCGCAGAGATGAGTGAGCACTTCCAGTGTTGCTTGTTTGTTGAAACATCTTAATTGGTATTCTGACAATTCCTGGAGGCTTTTTCTTTCACCAATGCCTTCAGTGCAGTTTAGACTTCTTCCTTCACTACCAACGATTATTGATCATATGTGTGAAACGTTTGAAGGTCGACAAATTATTTTTGGTATAGTGACTGTTTGTATTCCTTTCATCTTTTATTGCTTCCAGAGTCATTCACTATTCTGCCCATACCAAAAAAAAAAAAAAAAAAAAAAAAAAAAAAAAAAACCACTGCCATCAAGTTGATTCCAACTCATTTTGCCCATAGAATCCTTCAGTACTGCAACTGGAGGCTTGAATTTTTTCTTCAGGTCTTTCAGTTTGAGAAATACTGCATTTCTGATTTTCTAACTCCAGGTCTTTGCACATTTCATTATAATGCTTTACTTTGTCTTCTCGAACTTCCCTTGGAAATCTTCTGTTCAGCTCTTTTACTTCATCATTTCTTCTATTCACTTTAGCTGTTTGACGTTCAAGAGTAAGTTTCAGAGTCTCTTCTGAAATCCATTTTGGTCTTTTCTTTCTTTTCTTTTTAATGACCTTTTGCTTTCTTCATATGTGATGTCCTTCATATCATTTCACAACTCATCTGTTTTTCAGGCAATAGTGTTCAATTCATCAAATCTATTTCTGAGATGGTTTCTAAATTTAGTAAATTTACTCAAGATCATACTTTGGCTCTCATGGACATGTTTTAATTTTATTCAGCTTCAACTTGAACTTGCAAATGAGCAATTGATGGTCTGGTGCACAGTCGGCCCCCGGCTTTGTTCTGACGGATAATATTGAGCTTCTTCATCATCTTTTTCCACAGATGTAGTCTATTTGATTCCTGTGTATTCCATCTGGCTAGGTCCATGAGTATAGATGCCATTTATGGTTTTGAAAAAAGGTATTTCCAATGAATAAGTCTTTGATCTTGCAAAATTCTATCATGCAATCTCTGGCGTCATTTCTGTCACGAAGGCCATATTTTCCAACTAATGATTCTTCTTCTTTGTTTCCAAATTTTGCATTCCAATCACTAGTAATTATTAATGCATCTTGATTGCATATTTGACCAATTTCAGACTGCAGATGCTGGTAAAAATTTTCAATTTCTTCATCTTTGGCGTTAGTCGTTGGTCCGTGAATTTGAATAATAGTCATATTGACTTGTCCTCCTTGTAGGTGTATGGATATTACCCTATCACCGACAGCATTATACTTCAGGATAAATCTTGATATGGTCTTTTTGTTGATGAATGTGACACTATTCCTCTTCAATTTGTCATTCTCAGCATGGTGACCAGAAGATTGTCCGATTCAAAATGGCCAGTACCAGTCCATTTCAGCTCACTAATGCCTAGGATACCGATCATCAAGTGTTCCATTTCATTTTAGACAGTTTTCAATTGTTATAAATTCATACTTTGTACAGTCCACATTCTGGTTATTAATGGATGTTTCAGACATTTCTTCTTATTTTGAGTCTTGCCACATCAGCAGATGAAAATCCTGAAAACTTGACTCCATCTGGTTCATTAAGTTGAGCCCTACTTTGAAGAGGCAGATCTTCCTCAGTGGTATTTTGAGTGCCTTCCAACCTGAGGGGCTCATCTTCCATCACTGTACCAGACAATGTTCCATTGTTATTAATAAGTTTTTCACAAGCTGTTTTTTTAGAAGTAGATCACCAGCTCCTTCTTCCTAGTCTATCTTAGTCTGGAGGCTTTGTTGAAACCTGTCCACTGTGGGTGACCCTGCTAGTATTTGAAACACCAGTAGCATAGCTTGCTGCATGACAGAAACACACAAGCCACCACAATATGACAAACTGAGAGAAGAGTGGTGGAGCCACTAGATTTGTGGCAATTTGTTACACAGCAATAGAACACTAATATTTGTAGTTACAATGTGTTATTGACTGAATTGTGCCCCCCCCCCAAATATGTGTGTCAAATTGGCTGGGCCATGATTCCCAGTATTGTGTGATTGTCCACTATTTTGTCATCTGATGTGATTTTCTTATGTGTTGTAAATCCTACGTATGGTGTTAATGAAGTAGGATTAGTGGCAGTTATGTTAGTGAGGCAGGTCTAAATCTACAAGATTAGGTTGTGTTTTATATCAATCTCTTTTGATATATAAAAGAAAGAAATGAGCAGAGAGACAGGGGGACCTCATACCACCAAGAAAGCAACACCAGGTACAGAGTATGTCCTTTCGACCTGAGGTTCCTGTGCTGAGAACCTCCAAGTCTAGGGGAAGATTGATGACAAAGACCTTCCTCCAGAGCCAACAGAGATAGTAAGCCCTCCCCTGGAGCAAACGTCCTGAATTTGGACTTCTAGCCTACTAAAATATAAGAGAATAAATTTCTCTTTGTTAAAACCATCTTCTTATGGTATTTCTGTTATAGCAGCACTAGATGACTAAGACATAATGTAAGAAGTCTTAGTACCCTGAGACTGCCATGCTATGAGAAAACTCAAGAAACTTGGAGAGGCCACATAAAATCCCAACGGCAGTCCCAGTTGAGGTCCTAGCTGATAGCCAGTATCAATATTAAGATATTCAGACACGTGAATGAAGACACAGCTTAATCATTTCAGCCCACAGACACACAGTGACTCTGAGCCATCAAACCTTCCCAAAGGAGGACAAAGATATTATGGAGCCATCAATGTTTATATAGTCATATAGCCATTCTATATGAATTTGTATCCTTTCACCCATACTTATTGAATCTCTATGCTGAGGAAATAATCCAAAAAGCTGGACTATATGAAGAAGAACGCAGCATCAGGATTGAAGGAAGTCTCATTAAAACCTGCGTTATGCAGATGACACAACCTTGCTTGCTGAAAGTGAAGAGGACTTGAAGCACTTACTGATGAAGATCTAAGACAACAGCCTTCAGTATGGATTACACCTCAACATAAAGAAAACAAAAATCCTCACAACTGGACCGATAAGCAACATCATGATAAACGGAGAAAAGATTGGAGTTTTCAAGGATTTCATTTTACTTGGATACACAATCAATACCTGTGGAAGCGACATTCAAGAAATCAAATGAAACATTGCAACAGGCAAATCTGCCGCAAAAGACCTGTTTAAAGTGTTAAAAAGCAAAGACGTCACCTTGAAGACTAAGGTGCAACTGATTCCAGGCATGATGTTTTGAATCGCATCAAATACATGTGAAAGCTGGACCATGAATAAGGAAGAACAAAGAAGAATTGACGCCTTTGAATTATGATATGGGTGAAGAACATTGAATATACCCTGGGCTGCCAAAAGAAAAAACAAATTTGTCTTGGAAGAAGTACAGCCAGAATGCTCCTTAGAAGCAAGGATGGGGAGACTTCATCTCACATACTTCGGACGTGTTATCAGGAGGGATCAGTCTCTGGAGAAGGACATCATACTTGGTAAAGTAGAGGGTCAGCAAAAACGAGGAAGACTCTCAATGAGATAGACTGCAACAATGGGCACAAGTATAACAACGATTGTGAGGATGTGTTTTTGTTCTGCTGTACATAGGGTCACTATTAGTTGGAACCTACTCGAAGGCATCTAACAACAACAACAATTTCAGAACGACAGAGTCCATGAGGACCATAATAGTCACTTTAAGCTGCTAAATTTTGTGATAATTTGTTATGGAGCATCAGAAGCTGAATTCTGCCAACAAATGGGTATTAAGTAACCTGTGTTCAGAGAAAAATAATTGAAATTAAACAGCCAGGAATGCACATATAGGAAAGGCCTACCATTTATACCATATGACTGTTCTAATGGAAATGCTACAATTTTATGCCTACAGTTCTGCATCTGTAAAAGTAGACACTGTACATGAGACACTTCACTACAGCTACTCCAGAAGATGGCAGAGTTCCTTCTCCTACCATGTTCTCCATAAGAGTTGCTCTCCGATGTAGTCTCTAACACATGTCACTCACACATACCTCCAAGTCCCACAAGGTTCTGCTTGGCAGAGCCTTGATTATATATGGATCATTGGAGGTCAGGGCATCTGGGAACTTTATATTCTTTTAGCTTTTATTTCTCTATTATAGGAAGTCAAAGTAGAAATAGGTGAGAGTGATAATATGTAATATCTGCCACAGTATTATCCATTTATCTACTCCTTCATTGGAACATAAGTACTTAGAGGGCAATGAAGAGAATTCTGTCTGTTGTTATGTCTTCAATGCCTTGTACAGTGATTCACAAAGCTTTGGTGTTTAATAAGTATGTATGAACAAAATGAAGGTGTTATTCTGCCTCTTTAAGAATAATTTCCTGCCTGATTTGACAGAGCTCACTCAAACCACTTTCGGTAAATCATGGTAACTGAAACTGTTTCTAGACAAGTTTAATTCATGTTTGCTTCACCTTTGATTCCTGATCTTCATACAGAAGGCTCTTTTTTTTTTCATTTATATCTTAGCTTAAACAAAATATCCACAGACACCGAATGAGATTAGTACACAAAATGGAAAGGAAGTTCAGCGGAATGAGAAATTATATATGATTCCCGAATTTGAGAGAAAGACCTGATATTGGAGATGAGATTTAAAGGACAGTGAAGATTTTAATAGGCAGAAGGGATTTCTTTTTTTTTCCCCCTTCTTTTATTTTTTCTTTCCTGCTAATTTACTTCCTCCATCCCTCTCTCCTTCTCTCCCTGCCTCCCTTTCTTCTTATTATTTTCTTAATATTTTTGAAATAAATAATTAAAAATATTGCCCTCCTCTTCCCTATCCAGTTATCCATCAACGCTGTCAGATAGCATTGCCATTCTGTTGCAGTTTATTCAGTGAGTGGACTCTAGAGCTAGAGTTCATGTATACAACTCATGTGGCTACCAACTACATATCTAATTTGAAGAAAATGGAATAATCAGACTATCTACCCCAGAGGATTGTTATGTGATTTACATAAGTCAAATTTATAAAATACTTAGAACACTACCTAGCACAGTGCCATAAGTTATATACTTTTTTGGTCATTCTTATTTTTTATCATTATTGATTAACCAAAACTCATAATGCAATTTATGTAGAGAATGGTCACCCAAACCTATCTACTTGTAGAAAGATAAGTCAACAATCACTCCATTATGCTGTCAGAAGTATATTTGGGCACATTCACTGTGGCTTATGTACTCGAGTCTTGCACAGTCTAGAGATCAAATGCCAAAAGGTGAGAAAAAAACCCAAGTTTCATTTGTGAAGAAAAACATGGTCAGTAATGCTTGAGTTTAGAAGGGAAAACAAAGCTAAAAGCGGAAGTGTTGGAATAAGCAGATACATAGAGTCAGACACTTGACTTCATAAGTAGGTAATGGGGAGCTGATTAATATTTGAAATTGTGGATTATCACGATCTGAGTCATGCTTTTAGAAGTAATTTTGCAATTGATACGTATGATAAATGGAAGAGGAATACTACTAGAGTAGTAATGCCGGTTGTAGAATATGGCGATTGTTGTTGAAATTGAGTCGATTTAATTTATTGTGGCTCTGTGTGTGCAGAGTAGAACTTCTCCATAGCATTTTCAAGGCTGTGACCTTTCAGAAATAGATAACCAGGCTTGTCTTCCAAGGCGTTGCTGAGTGAGTTTGAACTACCACCCTTTAGGCTAGTAGATAAGCTTTTAACTGTTTGCGCCACCCAGGAACTCAAGAATATAGTAGTAGTTTATTCAAAAAGACGTGAACATCTGAACTTCTGACAGCAGTAAGAATACAATGAAGGTAAGATTTCAGAGTAGGTAGAGTAAAATGAAATCGTGGATCTGTAGAGGTAGCCATTGTATAGGAGCAAGAACATAATACTCAGAAAGGTTCAGAAAAAGAAAGTGAAAAATCACATAAAATTATATTAATTTCCTAAAATAGGCCCAGTTTTATAAAACAGAAAAGGGTTGAAAGTATCAGGAGAGTAGTAAAAATTTGAAACAGTTCTGCAGGAGATTTAATAAGAATCTGAGAAGTGATCTGTAAAATAAAATCAAAGAAAGATGATATTTCCATATTTTAGAGAGAATTTATAAATATTGATTAATATAGTGATACTTGGATATTCTTGGTCATTTCTATCATTTCTTATGACTAAAAAAGATTTACTTAATGATCAAAATATGATTAATAAGTGGAAAAACCACCCTGACTAGGTAGTGAAACAAATGTGTGTGAATGATCAGAACATAAGACGCAAGACAACTAATGAAATATTAGTTTGTTCCCTTCTTCAGATTTTCACTACTCTAACTGTACATTCTGCTGCTTCGGTCTCACACTGTGTCGGTCTTGCCACATTCCTTGCTCATGCTGGTTTTCTACTTTTCTGGATCCGGTTCCTTGTTTTTCTTTCCCATTGTTTTCCACCCACAAAAATGCTTCCGCAGAGTCAAGCCCAAATCTCATAGTACCATTCTCTTAGTTAGGAAATAATTCTATGCCATTTCCAAATCTATATGATTGACTTATTTGTAGATTTTGTCACTATATTTTCTGTAAGTTACTATTCTGAGTGAATGTTTGCTGACTTTCTGGATGAGACAATGCAGTGATGTACCAAATGAGCACAATTAATTAGCCTTCTTATACATAATCAAAACAATTGCCATTGAGTCCATTCTGATTCTTGGCAACCCCATGTGTGTCGGTGTAGAACTGTGTTCCATACAGTTTTCAATGGCTGATTTTTCAGAAGTAGATCACTAGGCCTTTTGCTGAGGTGCCTCTTGGTAGACTCAAACGTTCAACCTTTTGGTTAGCAGCCTAGTGTGTTAACTGTACCACCCAGGGACTCTTTATACTTACCAGTACATTATTTGATTTATATTAGTTCCACCTTATGGACATAGAGACTTAAAGAGAAGTTGAATCAATGCTGGGGATAACATAACAAGTCAGCAAAGTATCCTGGAAACCTCGAAAATGTTTCTATCCTGTTTTACTTCACTTAGTTTTGGTAACCTCTCTATATGAATGTTATAGAAAGATTTCTGATCATATTAGATTTTTCTGTGAATAGGCCATACTTTAGTATGAATAAGGAAAACAGTGAAAGATATACTGAAAGACTCATAGACTGAGACCAATTAAAGTGTTTGCTTGACCTCCATGTCTCGTTTATTAAAATGTTAGGCAGCCTTATTGTCCTAGTCTCTCTGCATGAAAGTAAATAATTCAGCCAGCTAGAAAACCAGGGAACAGATCTCATGTAAGATCCCAAGCTTGAAACAAATATAACTGTGAAATTTTCCTGCCTTTAAGTGGTCTGAGAAAAACATTAGTTTAGGAGTTATAATTACATCCAACAATAAATACCATTTCTGTAGATGGAATAGCAGTAGGTAGTGAGTAGTATAACCCTAAATTTATTTATGGTTATTGATAGTTGCTGTCGAGTCAATTCTGACTCATGACAACCCCACATACGTAGAGTAGAACTGCCTCATAGGGTTTTCAAGGCCGTGACCTTTCAGAAGCTGATTGACAGGACTGTTGTCTTCTGAAGCATGTCTGGGTGGGTTTGAACTGCCAGGCTTTATGTTAGTAGTTGACTGCTTAAGAGTTTGCACCACTCATGGACTCCTAAATTTATTTATAGAAACATAAGAAGTTAAACCTAGAATCATCTAGCAGAAAATTATAATATGCTCCATAAATATCTGACATTTTATATATATGTATGTGTCCTTAGACAGGGAAACTTAGATACTAGAATATCTCATTTAAAATAATATTAACAGCATATTATGTTGTTTGTTTCTTCTAATAAAAGAAAAACATTAAATGGTGGATTCAAGGTGGCCTCAGGCACAGCCAGAGGTCTTTCCTTAGAGACACCTATAATACTAACATTAATATATTAATAATGTTTCCTTCAAAGCAGTTAGCAAAAGAAATGCATGACATGAAATTCAGATAAGGACTTTTGAGGGCCCTTATGCTATGTCTCACATACTTTGGACATGTTATCAGCAGGGATCAGTCCCTGGTGAAGGACATCAGCTTGGTAGAGTAGAGGGTCAGCAAAAAAGAGGAAGACCCTCGGGAGATGGATTGACATAGTGGCTGCAACAATGGGCTCAAGCATAACAATGATTGTGAGAATGGTGCAAGACTGGGCAGTGTTTCATTCTGTTGTACATCGGGTCGCCATGAGTTCAAACTGACTGGATGGCACCTAACTACAAGAACAATGCTATCCTCCATAGCACCTTAGATTGCAGGCCACGATTGTTGGCTCAGGAATGAGCTCAAGCTTCGAAAGAGCGTTTACTTGGGATTTTTGAGCTGGACTTAGGGACAAGTGGCCATTTTTTTTCTGGTGGCTAAACTGTGAGGTTTTAGTTTCCTGAGCATCTGTGTGAAATTTCTGTCACATAGTGGAAGTCAATGTGGAGTAGAGGAAAGTAGAGAGCTGGCACAGAAAGTATTGCAAATATGAGCGATGGATAGAGGGAAAAATATCTGCTCACATTCAAGTCCTTGGTTTTAGTTTTCCCCTTTATCCTGCTATAGTCTAGTTTTCACACTGGTTAAATCTGATAAGACAGGATTCAACAAAAGACTTCCCTTTTGGCCACAGCTTGCACAGACTAGCTTTCTGCAATTTTCAAACAATAGAACCTTACTAATGCAAGAACATGTCTTTTTTGTTTAATGAGTTCAGAAGTCATTTTGTGTTCAATAACATTTAATCTATTTTGAAGAGGGCACTTGCAAGATAGTGAGGATACAGACTTAAACAGGACAGACACTGTACATAGCTTCATAGAGTGTACATTCTACAGAAGAACAAGACATTGAGTATTAGTCAAGGAATTAATTATTAAATCACAATAATGAGAAGTGCCCTGGAAGAGAAGAACCGTGTTTTATGAGGGAACGCGTGAACCACTTCTGGAGAGTTAGGGAGGATTCTTTAAGGAAATGATGTGTCAGCAGGACCTAGAAGTATGATTTCATCCTATATGATGGTTAAACATTTAGTACTCTTTAAAGCCAACCACTCCAATATATTTCAGAAATAGTGACTATGAAGATAGTAAGAGAAAAGCGTGTACTCTTCAATCTTACTGCAGTGAAACTTGAAAAAAGTCACTTTTAGCTTAATTAGATACATTCCTCAATATGGAAAGTAAGGAAAAACATCTTTTACCTGCTGATGAAATTGGTTTATATTTTCAGGGTGCTTTTGGAATCAATAAAATGGCTAACAAAAGCTCTTGATATTTGAACTGAAATTATTAATCATTATTTTTATGATATTGTGAATCACTTCATGAGTGGACAGTATTTTGTTCTTTATTATTTGCCCAGTGTAATGTGCATGGCTGGCACTCAGTTTAGGGAGAGGACATATTCAAGATCTTAGAGGATACGGGAGGGCCCAAAATTGAATAAGATATGAGAGACAGTGGGCAGTCAACAGAAACAAAATGTATTGCCAGAATTTATTACTCTAGTTCAGAGTACATATACTCTAATTGTCTCTAAGATACACAAGTTAGAAATTTACATGGTGCCCAATTATGTCTTTTCTCATATTACATAATTTACAAAGATGATGTCAAATGATTTAGCTATGACTGTTTAAAGTAATTGTTATAATTTGAATGTCAGGACCCGAGATCACCAACAAATGGGCCTGTATCATATCTTTATGGTTCTAGTAAAGTCTTTAATGCCTTCTTCCTTCTTCCTTCCTGCCTGCCTGCCTTTCTACCTGCCTTCCTCCCTTCTTTTCTTCCCTCCTACCTTTTCTTCCTCCTCCATTCCTCCTTCTTTCCCTCACTTCTATTTTTCTTCCTTCTTTCAACATATACTTAGTGAACAACTACTTTTTGAAACAACAAAACTCCAGAGACACAATTATGAGCAAAATGCATGGTCTTGATTATAAAGGAACTTATAGTCCAATAGTGGAAATGGATATTAATTAACTAATGACAAACTTAAAACTTTAATTATTTATGTGTTTAAGAACCAGGAACATGGGGTTTAAAATAAAATAAAATTTCTCTATAACTAGATTTTTGGTTAGTTTTCAAGGCTTTTCCTATGTGGTAGCAGAAGATAAAATATTGCCAATTCAAAGTAACCATTATTTTTTCTGTTAATTCATGATTCTCTTCATTTCCTTTTCCTTGCAGTGATCTAAGATGTGGAAGAATTTCTATATCATTCTGCCTCTCTTGGAAAGATGTCTGTACTATGATCATGGGAAATTATCCATACTGGAATCTGTAAAATATGCCACTCCTTGCTGTTGAGTCAATTTTGATTCAAAGCAACCCTACAAGACAGAGTGGAACTGCCCCATAGGGTTTCCAAGGAGCAGCTGGTGGATTGGAACTACTGACCTTTTGGTTAGCAGCCAAACACTTAACCACTGTGCCAGCAGGGCTCCTTCTTCCCTGTACCTATGCTGAAATGTCAATATATTGACCTTTCTCCACTGACCAATAAGATCTTTTGAAATTACTCTTAAATATTCAGGTAACCTCTGTAGCTCTCTTAGAAGGGGGGTCTTAGGATACTCCTATGCACCATATGTTTGAGAGGCAAAGTAGAGAGTGAATAGTAAACCAGTTCACTGCTTCACTGCTTGGATCTGCCATAAATGAATTTCTCTTGTACTCTGATCATCCCATGCAAAGAATTTTGTGATGTTGCCTTTTCTCTAAGTTTCAAATAAAACATAAGATTAAGTTGCATGTGCTCTCGCATTCCCAAACGTTAAGACTGTTCTTTCATCAGTACTGTCCTCTCCAGCTCCCATGCCATGGGTTTTGGTCCTGACATGGGCCAAGGTATGTGATGCCTATCTCAGTGATCCACACAAATGGCTACCTAATTCTCCCATCTCCAGCCCACTCTAGAATCAATATGTGGTTGAAATAGGAAACTGCTTATATAGGATTAACCATTCTTTCCAATTCTATTGATTCTCTTATTTAAGATATAAACTTTTTATTCAGGTATTTGATACTTATTGATAAAACGTCAAATTTTGATGTTAACTTTTATTTTCTTCAAAAATGTATGGGACTTGCAATTAAAAATCAATGTGACTGTCAAGATCTTTCTACTACTATGAATATTAAAAGGCTAGTAAAACAAAAAGATAATGTAAAATAAAATTGATTTTTTAGAGACACAAGCCTTAATATGCAGGGCATGTCATATAGAAAAGTATATACTGATAGAAGGATGGGGCTAGAGCGAAATTGTAAGGAAAAAAGGCACAAAAATAACTTTATGCTATATCTGCTATAATCTGTTTTGATAGTGCTGTGAAAGATATGTGCTAAGCGGTTACATACTGAAGAGACAATAAATGTTACATACTGAAGAGACAATAAATGAGTTCCCTACTTCTCTGAAAAAGTGGCATTTAAGCTTAACTCTCAGCAATTAGCAAGAATTAGCTATGATAAGAAAGGAGGTAGAGATTTGGAAAAGCAAAATGTTCAGAAAATAGTAGACCAAATGCTTCAAGGAAGAACAAAATTTTTGTTTTCAGGAAACTGAAAAATAGCCAGTGAAGCCAGAACACAGAGAATGAGGAGGCAACTCCAAGAATGAACCTGCCAAGGGAGGCAGTGCAGAGATTGTACCAGGTGTGAGGGCATGTGAAATGTTAAATGGCTTAGATTTAATCCTAAAAACAACAGTAAGTAAATGAAGGATTTCTTATAGGTACAAATGATGTGATCTGTATTATGAAATCATGAAGCCACCAAGACCATAAGGCTATGCTTCTGGAATCACAGTGGGAGGCAAGGGTGGCTGTCGTCTTCATGTGTGCCTCTTAAGGGGAAATGCTTTAATATCGTGCTCTAACCTACCTGTTCTAATCTGCATGCCTTCAGACCAATGAATTCTTATAATAATAGTGAAAATTATAGAGCATTACAGATTTTATAATGTCCATGTTATTGGTGTTGTTAGGAGCTGTTGAGTCAGCTCTGCCTCACAGAGACTTTATGGATAACAGAACGAAATGTGACCTAATCCTGCACCAACTTCGTAATTGTTGGTATGTTTGAGTCCATTGCTGTGGCTACCGTGCAAATCCATTTCACTGAGGGTTTTGCTAATTTCTCCTGGTGCTCTACTTTACCAAACATGATATCCTTTTCTAATGATTGGTGTTTCCTGATAATGTATCCAAAGTAACTGAGCTAAAATCTCACCCTGCTCCCTTCTAAGGAGAACTCTGCTTATATTGTTTCTAAAACTGATTTGTTAGTTCTTCTGGCAGTCCACAATATACACAAAGGTCCCTATATTGGCTGAATTCCTTAACATTAACACAGGTAGGGATGCTGTACTCCATTGTGCCGGTGTCATGGAAAAAAATGAGCCTTCTCTTGTGTACTCTGTATATGGATACACCTCCCTGAAGTTCCCAGCTCCACATACAACTCCATATATGTTCTGCCTGCATCTGACTGTAAGTTTATTTCCTGTATGTTTCCTTTACTCAAATAGGATAAACTTATTTAATGGAGCATGTGTATTCGTGTGAACATGTGTGTTTTCTTTGGTAAAACTTATAAAAGTTTAGAAAGTAAATACTTGGAATAACATAATAGGAATAAATGATGAAATACTAGCATGTCACCTTTTCTGATTGGAATTATAGAAAAAAATGGAGTCTGGATAATCATAAAAGAGATATAGAATTGATATTCTACCTCAAGAAGATTCAAAAAAAAAACAGTTTCTAAAGTACAAGAATTTAGGCATATTTTATCTTTCCGTGAGATAAATTTCAGAGACATTCTACTATGGCTATCTGAATTCATTTTTATGATCATGAAACATGTTAGCACATTTAAAGGAATTACTGCCCATTGGCATTAATAAATTATAAACTGAAATGAAATGTCCATTGGGAAGACATTTAGGTTTAGATGCTAAAATTTAACTTATGATATGGGAAAAGTCAAGTGATACATTAATTAAATTAATATCTGGCCCTACACTAGAAGAAACACGTAAAGGAGAAGTTAGAAATATTAACAGGAATGTTAGAGTTTGATGCTCACCATAGAAATATTTGATTTTATCAAATTAAAAAAAATAACTATTCAGTAGAGGTAGAAATAATAGCGTATCAAAATACATGATCAAAGTCTAACTTTAGGGGCTTAAGTTCTTCTAATTAGTTTTATATCTGCAGTATGATATAAATTTTAAATTATGACGATAATATTTTAAAAGAATATTATCCTCAAATACAAAGCTTTAGATTCTCCACAGCTTGAAAATAATTAAGTGGAAACATTTATTTTAATGTTTTGTTAAATTATATGTACACTTAAGAGAATTTTAGTTTTCTAATTTATATGGACTTAACTGAAATTTTTCAGTCTTTTAAGAAGATTAGTTCCGAATGCACATAGTATCATTTTAGAGAACTATATATATATATATATATATATGTATATATATATATATGTATATATATATTCTTTGGTAGCTTGTCCCAAATTTGCCTACATTTTTAGTAACTATAGTGAGTTTGAGGGAACCTGGGGTTGATCAGGAAAAGAGGAATTATGATGAGATGGAGTTGTACAACAAGCTATTTATTGGGGCTTACTCATTGACAGGAAACCCTGGTGGCCCAGTGGTTAAGAGCTATGGCTGCTAACCAAAAGGTTAGCAGTTTGAATCCACCAGGCCAGTTGGAATCCATCAGGTGCGGCAGTTCTATTCTGCCCAGTAGGGTCACTATGAGTTGGAATCGATTCCATGGCAAAAGGTTTGGTTTTTTGGTTTTACTTATTGACAGCCATGTTCAGGAGGCTGACTTACACAGCAGGAGGTGTACCAGAGGCTAGCAGTACATGGAACCACCAGAAGAAAAAACAAACAAACAAACAAAAAGACCTCCTAAAACCCATTGCCATGGAGTGATTCCGACTCATAGGGACCCTATAGGACAGAGTAGAACTGCCCCTTAGGGTTTTCAAGGAGTGGCTGGTGGATTCGAACTGCCAACCTTTTGGTTAGCAGCCTAGTTCTTAACCACTGCACCACCAGGGCTCCAGAAAAGGAAAAGAGCATGAAAAAAAGAGAAGAGGGGGGCACTTACACGCACCATAGGTGAGGTCCTCCTGCAGCAAGGTGGGCAGTCTCTAGGTCAGAGAGCTCCAAAGGCAGAAGCACCTCAGGGTCCTTGTAACTACAGGGTACAGGTTTGCTATGAGTCAGAATTGACTCAGGGCACACAACAACAACAACATTGCTATTTTTGGATATACTATCAAGAGGGAACAATTTCTGGAGAGGGACATCATTTTTGGTAAAGTAGAGGGTCAGTGAAAAATCAGAAGACCCTCAAGGAGAAGGACTGACATAGTGGCTGCAACAATGGGCTGAAACATAACAATAATTGTGAGGATGATGCAGGACCCAGCAGTGTTCTGTTCTGTTGTACGTAGGGTGGCTATGAACCTGAACCGACTGGAAGGCCACTAATAGCAACAATATAACATATTAACACTTATTTATTCATTCCCTAGTGTGAGGCAAGGATATGAAAGTAAGTTTTATACTTAAAGTAAATTAGAGCATTCAATTTAAGGAAAATAATTTCAAAAAAGGAAAATCTCACAATCTCTTTAGAGACATCTTTTTCTGAGAGAAGTAAAAAAATCTCTCTCCCAAACAATTACTCAAAATGCAAACCTAAGGTAAAATGTTAAAAAATAATATTGATAATAATAAAACTACTAGTAGCATCAAAAAGAAAAAAGATTAATTTTCAAGATTATGCATATTGCAAGGTAAGATTATATATATTTATGAGTTGATTATGAATGAAGCTCAACGTTGTTTTCGACATTTAAAAAATTGTTAATTCACTCTTTTGATAAGTCTAGACTAAATTCAGTAGCACAAAGTGTGCTTTATATTTGGATGTGGACATTAGAACTAATTCTTCTTAACATCATATTGTTGTTATTGTCCTCATAATCACTGTTATGCTTGAGCCCATTGTTGCAGCCACTGTGTCAGTCCATCTCTTGAGGATCTTCCTCTTTTTCGCTGACACTCCACCAAGCACGATGTTCTTCTCCAGGGACTGGTCCCTCCTGATAACATGTCTAAACTATGTGAGATGAAGTCTCGCCATCTTGCTTTGAAGGAATATTCTAGCTGTACTTCTTCCAAGACAGATTTGTTCCTTCTTCTAGCAGTCTATGGTATATTCAATATTCTTCGGCAACACCGTAATTCAAATGCAGCAATTCTTCTTCAGTCTTCCTTATTCATTGTCCAGCTTTCACACGCATATGAGGTGAATGAAAGCACCATGACTTGGGTCAGGAAGGTGCACCTTAGTTCTTAAAGTGGCATCTTTGCTTTCTAACACTCCAAAGAGTTTTTCTGCAGCAAATTTGCCCAATGCAATGTGTCGTTTGATTTCTCGACTGCTGTTTGCATGGATGTTAATTGTGGATCCAAGTAAAATGAAGATTTTAGATTTTTAAAAAATGTCTCCAAAGAATTTCTATAGTCTACTTTAAATAATATTTGCATTAGTGTTAATATAAGAAAATTTCTGTTACTTTATACAATTATCCTCACTTTTTATTATTATTTTTAATATTAGGGTTTTTGTAATTAACATAAGCTTGTAGAAATAGAATAATACTATGCAATTTGCTTTCAAAAAGCTTTTACTTGAACAAATATTTCAATAATACTGATTTTCTCCTAGAATAGCATATGAGACTTTCAAGAATAATTAAATAGCCATAAATCCAGTCTAAATTTATTGTTGTTGTTAGGTGCCATCAAGTCGGTTCCCACTCATAGCAACCCTATGAACAACAGAAGGAAACAATTCTGGGTCCTGCACCATCCTCAAAATTGCTGTTATGCTTAAACCCATTATTGCCACCACTGTGTCAATCCATCACTTTAAGGGTCTTCCTCTTTTTCGCTGACCCTCTACCAAGCATGATGTTCTCCTCTAGGGACCATTCCTTTCTGATAACATGTCCAAAGTAAGTGAAACGAAGTCTCACCATCCTTGCTTTTAATGAGCATTTTGGCTATACTTATGAAATCTTCCCCAAATGAGAATGCTGATAGATTATTTTGGGGAAATTTTAAATAAGTTAATTTTGCTCTTGTGTGTGTATGAGTATTCTTTAAAACATTATTAATATTTCATGATATCTCATGGGATTATTTTGATTATATTCAGAGTTGTTTGATCTTTGAAAATAAAAAATTTTATAAACTACATTAAGTTAAAAATTTACTGTATTCTTGTAGCAAAAAAAGAAAATTTGTATGCATTTGAAATTATTCAAAACTCTGACTTTTAAAGGATTTAAAAATATAAAATAATTGATTTTTCCTCAACTCACATCTAGTACAAATATACACGTGCTAAAAAGAACTGGTTGTGCAGGTGCTATATAGATAGAATTTTAGTAAATTTTAGAAAAAACTAATTAGAACATTTTTTTTAAAAAAATCTATGCTCCAGTATTTGTCAATACCAAATATATTAGAGGAGACAAAAATAACTGTGATACAGCAAAGGCAGTCTTCAGAGGACAATTTATACCAATAGATGCACATATCAAAAAAGAAGAAAGGGACAAAATCAAAACATTAACTACAGAACTCAAACAAATAGAAAGAGAACAGCAAAAAAAGCCTAC
>NW_004443970.1:4245713-4270322 GCF_000243295.1 Trichechus manatus latirostris | reverse complement strand
AACCAATGTCATAAAACAGCATGTGTGCTACTGTTACATGAGAAACTATTTGTTCTGTAAGCCTTCACCTGAAGTACAATAAAAGATTAAAAAAAAAAGTAACTGTGATAATATAGACATTTGAGTAAATATTGTTATTGTTTTTAGCTTCTATTGAGTTGGCCCCCAATTCATGGTGACTCCATATGCTACAGAGTAGAACTGCTCTATAGAATTTTCTTGGTTGTCCACCAAACCTCTCTTCCACATAGTGGCTGGATGGGTTTGAACTGCCAATCTTTAGGTTAGCAGCTGATCTTAAATAGCTTGCACCACCTAGGCTCCTATGTGTAAATGTTACACATTTTAAAATACATAAAATATCAATACTTTATTGACAAATATAACATTTAGTAAAAAGGAAGATTATAAAGCAGTCTTTTTTTAAATTTTATATTATTTGTACACAAAATCAGTCTAGTGAAATGGGAGTGTATTGATTATTTATTGCTGTGTAACATATTATTAGGAGCCTTGGTGGCACAGTGGTTAAGAACTCAGCTGCTAACCAAAAGGTTGACAGTTTGAAGCCACCAGCTGCTCCTTGGAAACCCTACGGGGCAATTCTACTCTGTCCTGTAGGGTTTCTACGAGTTGGAATCGACTTGAAGGCAATGGGTAACATATTATCCCAAAACTGATAATATGTTTGGAATAATCAAATGGAACAGGAATCTGAGCATGGCTTAACTGGGTCCTCTGGCCCTTGAATTTTTTGCAAGTTTGTAATCAAAGTATTGGTCAAGACTGTGGTCATCTCAAGGCTCTCCAGAGGGAGGAGTCCTTTTAAACTCACTCATGTTGCTGTTGGCACAGTATAGTTCCTCCTGGGTTTTAATTGGCAGGCCTCGCCTCCTCACTGTCTGTTGGCTGGACTCTGCCATCAGTACTCTCTCCATAATTCACAGTAAACATGACAGCTGACTTCACTGAAGTGAGCAAGTGAGAGAGAATAAAATAGTACCAACAAGATGGAAGTGGCATCTTGTCATCTCTCATACTCTGTTTGTTAAAAGAAAGCAACAAAATCCACTCACACTCTAAAGAAGGACATTGTACAAAGGCGTGAATATCAGCAAACAGAGATCTTTGAGGATCGTCTTCAAAGAAAGCATACCACAATAGGTATGTAAGTAATTCTCATGGCAAAAAATTTTCCAAATTTCTAGGAGTGAGAAAACTTAATCCCGATTAGACATATGGAAAACTTTCCAGGGAGCAAACATTAGGAAACTGAATTATTTTGCCAACAAAATGCCACATACCATTCTTCTTCAAAGAATATGTTTATATGAATCGTATGTGGGGAATCCATGATTCCCAAACTGCCAAAAATAAAGACATCTTACAGTAGTAATTATTCCTTAAACTGAACCTCTTTAGTATTCTAGAGTGCTGCAAATCAAGTTCTCTCTAGTTAATAAAACACAGACAGCATTGCTCAGTTGCATTTAACTGGATTTCCAGAGGTTTTACCTTCTTTTGTTTTATCTGGCTTGCCTACATAGCACAGTTAAAAATTAAAAAACAAAATAAATCTCTGTTCATTGTCCACATTTAAAGAACACACTCCAATAATAATCCTTATTTCTTAGATGGAGGGACTATCTTAAAAGTCCATTGTATGAAATAGTGCCTCCACATGAATGAATACAGGCAAGCTAGATCAAGAATAATCATGGCTATTCAAAGAAGATCCTTCTATACTTACTCAACTACTGTTAGATGAATTCCTAGAAAATGCAGAAAGACATGGTACATTATTCTTCTTAAGCTGAGTGATTCATTAATGTTCAGCTACCTTGGATGATAATGGAACTATCCGTGCACATTATTGGAAAAATGTAGCCCTGGAGAATTATACAAATGTAATACAGGGAATAATGTGTCCCGGGAGGGAATGTATGACCTACTCACTATTTTAACTTTGTATTGTCTTTGCTTCTATGATTGGTTAAGAAAACCTATAAAAACGGTTATTAATATTTTAGAGGACTATTGGAAAGTCTATTACTCTGAATTTATAAAAGACATCAAGCAAACTACAACGACATTAAATTCAGTGATCATTCTACACTGGTGTCGGTACACAATTCTCTTTCTTTTGACTTGGAGTATGATCACGCTTAGATATGAACTGCTTTCAAGAGCAGTTTTCCCACTTTAAAACCAAGTTGTAATGGTAAATCAATGTATAAATAAATCATTATGGAATACTATATTCTAAACCCTGTTGGGTGACGCAAAGAAAACTATGGCAACTTCTTCAAAGAGGTTAAATTATATTAATTCAAATTTCTATGTCATTTTGGCATATACAAATCCATTTCACAGCTGAAAGTGTGGTATTATTCTCCTGATACTCTTTTTAAGTACTGTTTGCAAGACTAGGCAGCATATAATATGGCATGGCCGGAAGCATTATGAGTTAATTGTCTTTTTCCTTTAAGATTTTTGTTTTTTAATCAAAGTGTGCTCTGTCTCATTTGACTGTAGAATAGTACTTCTCTGCATGTCATCCATAGATTACCTGATTGGAATCACCTGGACTACATGTTAAGCATGCATATTTCATTCATAAACCTAGCCATCCTGTGTCAAAGTCTCTATGGGCAAGCCAGAAATTCTCCATTGTAACCGAGTCTCTAAGTAGTTATTACACACAGTAAAGTGTGAGAACCACTTCCCCAAGCTGTGCTGATCCATAAATCTTAGCTAGCAAGATGAACCTACATTTGAGAGACTAATAGAGAAGGCTTACAAAGAATAGGAGATAAATAATATAAAACTGGAAAGCAGTAAATGGTTGTCCTTAAATGCAACTACATTTTGTTTATTTGTATCAATTATAGAGATTGTACTATACACCAGGCAGCATAACAAGCACTTTAGGTATACTAATTTAAATATATAAAACATCACTCCTATGAAAGAGGAATTTTGAATTGCCAGTTTACAAGTGGAGTAACAGAGACTGTGACAACTTAACTGACCTGTCATAGATCACACAAGCAGCCATCAGAGAAGAGATTCAAATACAGGTCTGTCTAATTTAAATTTCCAAGTTCTCAACTTGTATGCTACCTCAGAATGATCAATATGGTCTGCAGAGGTTAGAGAATGTTTCACTGGGAAATACAACTGATATCAGGCATTGGTGTTAAGAGAAGTAAGACTCACTGTAGTCACAATGACTGGGATTTAAATAACAATAATAGACAAGTGACAGCACACCTGTTTGCCAAACGGCATAAGTAAACCTTAAGGGTGAATATAACTGGGATGTATGTGACACCAAATGTTGAAGTGCAGAGCAGTGGGTAAAATTGCCTGCCTAGGAAAGAAGGTCTCTATGAGTCAGAATTGACTCGAAGGCACATAGCAACAACAACAAGGAAAGAGATTGAATATGCCTTTGATGGTTTCGAGATGAGATTTCTTACCTCCAACAAAGAGAAGAAGGGAAAACACCGTGTTCCAATATTTGAACAGGATTGTCCTTCTCTATGTATTTATTGTTATATCTAAAACATTTAACCTACTTGACCACTCCCTTTGTGAAACTATCTTCACCCGTGGGGTGAGAGTTCTTGCTCTATCTGATTTCCTTCTAACCAATCTATCTCTTATCAATCTTCTCTACTCATTTCTTCACCTGTGCATATCTTTAAATGTGAGTTTTGTCCTGCATGCTGTCCGAATACTCACTCTAATGGTTTTCACTACCATTTCTGCCAGGGTTTTCTTAAGCTAGAGTCCAAGATATTCGATCCTCATATGATTTAGCATCCTGTTGGATGCCAAATAAATTGTAATGGTCATCCCTTTCTTGTTTTTTCCTGGCAGACTCTGTTTTGTTTAAATGTTCAGCACACCTACATTTGAACTATCTTATTTGCTAACCCCTTAATGACAATTTTATTTCGATTGTAATGGATTGACTTAATAAGGGCCATATAAACCAATCCTAGTAATTAGACATAGATGAGGGGAAGGAAGGCTTTAGGAAATATTTCTTCCCTGATAGAAGGGATGAACATAGAAAGATAGCTGTTCTTCTTTCGCTCTGTCATAGTCAGCTCTAGATACTGTTCTGGAAACTGATGCATCCATCTTGTGTTTATGAAGAGAGCTAGTCCAAGTGCAAACTGGCATGCCAAGGATGGCAGAACAAAAAAGACCAAAAGTACTTGTCTCTCTACTGATAGTTGTATGATTGTATTACCAACCTTGTACTTGATACTAAGATAATTAAATTTCCTTATTGCTTTAATTATTTTAATTTGGTGATTTTCTTACTTCTTTTACTCTTTCTCAACCAAAATCATCCTCACTGATTCCCATGGAAAAAAGAGATTCATAAAAATCTTGAAATTATGAGATTTTGTGCATGTGTGTATTTCTGGAAATGGAGTTCATAATTTTCATCAGATATATAAAAGTATGTAATAGTCATAAATTCATAAAACTTACGAATTGAATTAACATATTTATAACTCACAAATATGTCTTCTATGTTATTTTGCACATGTCACTATAATACTTTACTTTGTCTTCTTGACCTGCCCTGTGAAATCTTCTGTTCAGTTCTTTTACTTCATTGTTTCTTCCATTCGCTTTAGCTACTCTCGATTCAAGAGCAAGTTTCAGAGTCTCTTCTGACATGCATTTTGGTCTTTCTTTCTTGTCTTTTTAATGACCTCTTGCTTTCTTCATGTATGATGTCCTTGATGTCGTTCCATAACTAGTGTTCAATACGTCAAATCTATTCTTGAGATGGTCTCTAAATTCAGGTGGGAGATACTCAAGGTCGTACTTTGGCTCTCTTGGACTTGTTCTAATCATCTTCAGCTTCAACTTGAACTTGAATATAAGCAATTAATGGTCTGTTATGCAGTCAGCCCCTGGCCTTCTTCTGACTGATGATGCTGAGCTTTTCCTTCATCTCTTTCCATAGATGCAGTCGATATGATTCCTGTATATTACATCTGGCGAGTTTCACATGTATAGTTGCCATTTATGTTGTTGAAAAAAAGTATTGCAATGAAGAAGTCGTTTGGCTAGCAAAATTCTATCCTGCCATCTCTGGCATCACTTCTATCACCAAGGCCATATTTTCCAACTGCCAATCCTTCTTTGTTTCCAACTTTTGCATTTCAGTCAACAGTAATTATCAATGCATCCTGATTGCATGTTTGATCAATTTCAGACTGCAGAAGTTGGTAAAAATCTTCAATTTCTTCATCTTTGGCCTTAGTGGTGGGTGAGTAAATTTAAATAATAGTTGTATTAACTGGTCTTCCTTGTAGATATATGAATGCAACAACATTCCTTTTCAATTTGTCTTTCCCAGCTTAGTAGAACTTATGATTGTCCTATTCAAAATGGCCAATGCTAGTCCATTTCATCTCACTAATTCCTAGGATATCACTCTTTATGTCTTCTATTTCAATCATTTCAGAAGATAGCATATGATCAAGAACCAACGGTATGGAAGGTCAAAGCTGCACTGAAGACACTGGCGAAAAATAAGCCTCCAGGAATTAACAGAAGAGAAATTGAGACGTTTTAACAAACAGATGCAGAGCCCACTAGTCTATGCCAAGAAATTTGGAAGACAGTTACCTGGCCAAATGACTGGAAGAGATCCATATTTATGCCTATTCTTAAGAAAAGTAATCCAACCAAATTTGGAAATTATCAAACAATATTATTAATATTAATATTGCACACTAGTAAAATTTCACTGAAGATCATTCACAAGTGGTTGCAGCAGTACATCAACAGAGAACTGCCAGAAATCCAAGCTGGATTCAGAAGAGCATGTGGAACAAAGGGCAGCATTACTGATGTCAGATTGATCTTGGCTGAAAACAGAGAATATCAGAAAGATGTTTATCTGTGTTTTTATTGACTATGCAAAGGCATTCAACTATTTGGATCATAACAAATTATGGACAATATTTCAAAGAATGAGAATTCAGAACACAAAATTGTGCTCATGCAGAACCTGTACATAGACCAAGGGACAGTCATTTGAAAAATCAAGGGGAAAAGTGTGTGTCAGGGTTTTATCCTTTCACCATACCGATTCATTCTGTATGTTGAGCCGATAATCAAAAAAACTGGACTATATGAAGAAGAACAGGGTATCAGGATCGGAGGAAGAGTTACTAACAACCTGCGATATGCAGATGACACAACCTTGCTTGCAGAAAGTGAAGAGGACTTGAAGCACTTACTGATGAAGATCAAAGAGTATAGTCTTCAGTATAGATTACACCTCAACATAAAGAAAACAAAAATTCTCAGAACTGGACCAATAAGCAATCTCATGATAAATAGAGAAAATATTGAAGCTTTCAAAGATTTCATTTTGCTCGGATCCACAATCAGTGTACATGGAAGCAGCAGTCAAGAAATCAAACACCATATTGCCTCAGGCAAATCTGCTGCAAAAGATATATCTTGTTAAAAAGGAAAGATGTCACTTTGAGGAAGGACTAAGATGCATCTGACACAGGCCATGGTATATTCGATTGCCCCATATGCATGCTCTTTTGCTTCATCATTTCTTTCATTTGCTGAACAGAAGATTTCAAAAGGTGGCTCAAGAAGACAAAGTAAAGTATTATAGTGATATGTTCAAAGACCAGGAGTTAGAAAACCAAAAGGGAAGAACATGCTCTGTATTTCTCAAGTTGAAAGAACTGAATTAAAAAAACATGAGCCTTGAATTGCAATATTGAAGGATTCTACAGGGAAAATATTAAGTGATGCAAGAAGCATCAGAAACAGATGGAAAGAATACATACGATCACTGTACTAAAAAGAATATTGGTCAACGTTCAGCCATTTCAAGAGGTAGTATATGATCAGGAACAGATAGTACTGAAGGAGAAGGTCCAAGCTGCACTGAAGGCATTGGGAAAAACAAAGCCCCAGGAATTGACAGAATATCAGTTGAGATATTTCAACAAATGGATGCAGAGCTGGTGGCTGACTTGTCTATGCCAAGAAATTTGGAAGCCAGCTACCTGGCCAACTGCCTGGAAGAGCTCCATATTTATGCCTATTCCAAAGAAAGATGATCCGACTCAAATCGGAAATTATTGAACAATATCATTAATATCACACACAAGTAAAATTTTGCTGCATATCATTCAAAAGCAGCTGCAGCAGTACATCAATAGAGAGCTGCCAGACACTCAAGCCAGATTCAGAAGAGGACTTTGAACTAGGGATATCATTGCTGATGCCAGATGGATCCTGGCTGAAAGCAGAGAATACCAGAAGGATGTTTACCTGTGTTTTATTGATAATGCAAAGGTATTCAACTGTGTGAATCATTACAAATTATGGATCACATTGTGAAGAATGGGAATTCTATAACACTTAATTGTGCTTATGAGGAACCTGTGCATAGATCAAGAGGTAGTCCTTTGAAAAAAACAAGGGGATACAACACTGTCTAAAATCGGGAAAGGTGTGTGTCAGGGTTGTATCCTTTCACCATACTTATTCAATCTGTATACTGAGCAAATAATCTGAAAAGTTGGACTCTATGAAGAAGAACTGGGTATCAGGATTGGAGAAAGACTCTTTAACACCTGCGATATGCAGATGACACAACCTTGCTTGCTGAAAGTGAAGAGAACTTGAAACAGTTAATGATGAAGATGAAAGACCACAGTCTTCAGTATGGACTACACCTCAGCATAAAGAAAATGAAAATCCTCACAACTGGACCAATAAACAACATCATGATAAATGGAAAAAAAAATTGAAGTTGTCCAAGATTTCCTTTTACTTGGATCCACAATCAATGACCATGGAAGCAGCAGTCAAGAAATCAAACAACATACTGCATTGGGCAAATCTGCTGCAAAAGACTTCTTTACAGTGTTAAAAACAAAAATGTCACACTGAATATTAAGGTGTGTCTGGCCCAAGACATGGTGTTTTTACCTGCCTCATATGCATGCAAAAGTTGGACAATGAATAAGGAAGAGAGAAGAATTGACACCTTTAAATTATGGTGTTGGTGAAGAACACTGAATATACCATGAACTGCCAAAAGAATGAACAAATCTGTCTTGGAAGAGGGACAGCCAGAATGTTCCTTAGAAATAAGGATGGTGAGTCTTCATTTCACATACTTTGGACATGTTATCAGGAGGAATCAGTCCCTGGAGAAGGATGTCATGCTTGGTAAAGTAGGAGGTCAGCGAAAAAGAGGAAGATTCTCAAGGAGATGGATTGACACAGCAACTGCAACAATGGGCTCAGGCATAACAACGATGTGAGGATGGTGAAGGACCGGCCAGTGTTCCGTTCATTGTACACAGGGTCGCTAGGAGTTAGAATGGACTCCACGTCACTTAACAACAACAACAAAAACACGTGCATTGCGAAAGCTGGGCAATGAAGAATGGAGACTGAAGAATTCATGCATTTGAATTATGTTGTTGGCGAAGAATGTTGAATATGCCATGGACTTCCAGAAGAACAAACAAATCTGTCTTGGAAGAAGTACAGCCAGAATACTCTTTAGAAGGGAGGATGATGAGAGTCTGTCTTAAGTACTTTGAACATGTTATCAGGAAGGATCAGTCCCTGGAGAAGGACATCATGCTTAGTAAAGTAGAGGATCAGTGGGAAAAGAGGAAGATTCTCAAGGAGATGGGTTGACACATTGGCTGCAACAATGAACTCATATATAGCAATGATTGTGAGTATGGCAGTGTTTTGTTCTGTTGTACATAGGGTCACTGTGAGTCAGAACGGACTCACTGACACTTAACAGCAACAAAAGTAACTATATATTTTGCAGATTCTATAACTTTCATGTTAGTTTTATCTATTAACATTCAGTCTTATTTAAAAGTTCTATCTCTAGTGAAAGCAATAGTATATGTTTGCTATTATCATTTTATCATCAATATCATTTTTTTATGATAAGGGATACACTGTGTCCTTGAGCAAGGGGCATCATTAAACTCAAAGTAACATAAAAAGAGAAATCTAACTGTAGTCTCCCAAATGGATTGTATAGATGGGAGGCAGGGAGTCTCCCTATAAGATTAATGTAGTAAACCAACTTCTAGTTAAAAAGACCTCTGACTGTGGTAACTGAAAATCAAGAGAAAAGAATTAATTTAAGAGACCCATCAAAGCAATAAATTATAAGTCTTGGTGACTAGTTGAATATTTTAGTAAAGTGTAAAAGAGAAAATTTTAAAACTACTGAAAGAAATGGGAAGTATCCTACCCTAAGTAGACCTAGGGGGAGCATAGCCCTGTTGATGCCTTGAATTTGAAATTCCAGCCTCCAGAAATGTGAGAAATTAAATTTATTTTCTTAAGAGCCCTGGTGGCACAGTAGTTAAGAGCTCGGCTGCTAACCAAAATGTCGGCAGTTCAAATCCTTGGAAACACTAAGCGGGGGAAGTTCTACTCTGTCCTATAGGGTCGCTATGAGTCGGAATCGACTCAACAACAATTTTTTTTTCTTTAAAACCACCACCACTTTGTACTATTTTGTTACGACTGCCCTAGGAAACCAAGACAGAAGCTTAGCATAAGTGATCCAGTTATGGGATACAAATCCATTACCCTGGGGTCATTTCTGACTCATAGTGACAATATAGGACAAAGTAGAACTGCCCCATGGAGTTTCCAAGGAGTGGCTCTTGGATTCGAACTGTAGATCTTTTGTTTAGCAGCCAATCTCTTAATCACTCAGAAGTATTTTAGTTCAAATCCAAACTCTCTAAACCTGTAAATGAATTGCTTAGCCACTATGATTCAGTCTCCCTACATGTAAAATGGGATTAATAATAGTAACTCCTCTGTGAGGTTTTGTTTTTGATTATTAGGTACTTTGTATAAGAGCCTGACATTTTATAATTTCAGAGGAATTTGTTTTCTTTAAAATTAAAATATTTAGTATTAATGCTATAATCAATTGAACTTCATCTTTATGTTACAGACATATATTATCTTGCTATGTCAGTTATTTTTATGAGTACTAGATGTAGAGGTCATAGAAATGGAGGTCAATTCGTTCTGATACTATATAGGCTCTTTTACAAAATAATTTATATCACATTCATTGGATATACTAATATTATTTATATTTTCACAAAATGTTGAATATGCAGAATAAAAACTTAGTAATATTTTAATATTATACCCAGCATAATCTTATGATTTCAGATGGATTATGCATGTAAATTAATATCTGATTATTACTGTTTTCTTCTTCCTAGAGTTTTGGGTTATAAATTCTGTTGTTTGTTATAACATCCTCCAGGAAACCAAAAATATGGTAACATATAATACTTTTATGTTGTTTCTGTATTGTTCTATTAAAAAAAATAAACCTTTGGCAGAAACTGAGGAGTATTTAATTGATAACAACTGAAAATATTCTTTACCTTATCTTTGAACTAAATTTTTGACCTTGCCTAGCTTTAAAGATAGAGCGTGTTTTGTTTAGTTTTGTTTTTTCTAATCACTGACTTCAACTAGATTCAGCATAGAAAAGGGCTAGGGTCAAATGCTGGCTTTAATTATGATTATCATCATTGTTTAACTGTATTCTGTCTTCTCTTTTTTTTTCTACATCCTAACAATATTTTTCACAGATTCCATACTTCCAGACTAATTTTATCTATTCAAACTCAGATTGATTAAAGTCTCAATCTATAATTTGATTTAAATCTCATCTCCTCACCTCCCTCAAAGCAGAGGCTAATTGAATGGAGGGAGAAGTAGGAACTGTCTTTTGTCTGTCTGAGACATCACCTGACTCCTCCTTCTTCAAGGACAGCCCCTTCAGTGTATTGTGGTGGGGAGGAGAGAAAAGAATGGGGATAAGGGTGTTGTACATTCATTGGCAAGGCTTGTGGTCCTCCTGCTGGTTTGTTGTGTTTTTTCTGCTGATGCTTTCCAGATATTAATGCTCTCTTTATGGAAAGCATTCAAATGTGGGGTCCCTAATGGGACTCTTTCCGTCTCCCCACTTCTCCACTGAGGATTGTGTACATTCTTCTTGTGGTACAGACTCTGGCATGGGAGACTAGATTCTGTCTCAGTCTTATGTTATCACCCCAACTGTCACTTTTATGATTAAATACCTACATCCTGCCAACTGTCCCCTTAAACCAGGATAATAAGAAGGTAGCTTGAATGCAACAACCATCCATGTGAGAGTGGTCCCACTTCTGCAAAGTTTTCAGACCCCACTGTGTTGAGAATGTTTGACGCTGGATACCTTTTTGTTCTCAGGTCCGAGTTTAGCTGCCTATTCTGGGACAACAGTAAAATAACTTCTAACACTTTAAAAACTGTTCTATTTAATCAACAAAAACAAACTTTCTTAATCATTTCAAGTTGGGTTTGTGCACCCTGTTCTGTGAAAAGCAAACTTTTTTATTTTACTCTTCTTTCATTATCTTTATTATCACTTGTTTGGTATAATACTGAAATATAAAGAGAAGAAGAACATAAAATATATTTTTAAACATGTGTACTATCACATGGGGTCACTATGAGTCAAAATCGATTTGGCACCTAGTTACCACCAACACCATATTTATTCTGTAATAGAAACATCTGAAATACTGACTATAAACTATTCACACCCCTACTTATGTATGAAGGTAAATCAAAAAGTATTGCTACTAGGGTTCCAGTTCATATGTGCATGGATGTATTACAAACAAAAAGTGTTTAAATATGTCTCTGCAGTCAGTGGATGGCTGCAGGCAAGTTCTCCCAATAATACACTTGTATTAGGCTCATTAGGGTGCCTTCAAAAAAAAGGATACTTTCTGTGCCATAGAAAAAAACAATTTTGAGGTCAGGGCTAATACCAAATTTTTAGCAAAACTAAAGTGAGCATTTTCCCAAATCATTGAAGCTTTGCAACAAGTTTATGGGAGTGCTGCCCCACATAAAGCAACAGCTTTTAGGTGGGTGAGGCATTTTTAGGAAGGTCGAGAAGACCTCAAAGATGAGCCAAGAGAGGGAAGAGCACTCAGAAGGTTACGGCGACTGTTTTGGGGGATCCCAAAGGGATAATCTTGATCGCTTTTCTCAAAGGACACAAGACAATCACAGGGGCTTGTTACGAAGAAGTGTTAAGAAAGTTGAAAACGGCAATGGTGAGAAAAAGGTCAGGAAGTTTGTGCCGAGGAATTTTTTTTTCCATCCCAACATTCTTCTAGGGTAGCAAGGGCTGTCCTACAAGAATTTCACTGGGAAACCTTACTCCATCCACACTACAGCCCTGATCTTGCACTTTCAGACTTCTTTTTGTTCCCCAAACTCAAAGAACATTTAAAAGGAACATGATTTGAGTCCCTCGAGGAGTCTAAGACTGCCGTTTAGACGGTGTAAATCGAAGAGCACAGAATTCTTTGGGGAAGGGTTAGAGACATGGAAACACCGTCTTCAGAAGTGTACAGACCTAGGTGGAGGATAGATAGAGAAACAATAGCTTCACGTATGATATTTTTGTTTAATAAAGGTTTTTATTATTTTATATCAATATTTTTTGATTTACCCTCCTATATTACACATTTATTTCCTGAGCAAGGTTTATCCCTGCAGCTTAAACTGTACACATCACTGGTATTACAACATAAATGGGTAGATGCCCAGGAATCTATTTAAAGAAAACTCTAAGGAGTTTGCTATTATTAAATTCATCCAAAGTGAAGAGGGTCAGATATACACATAAAAAAAACCCGTTGCGGTCAAGTTGATTCCAACTCACAGCGACCCTATAGGACAGAGTAGAACTGCCCTTTAGGGTTTCCAAGGAGCCTGGTGGATTTGAACTGCCGACCTTTTGGTTAGCAGCCATAGGTCTTAACCACTATGCCACTGGGGTTCTCCAGATATACATAAGTGACTTAATAATGCTGTATTTGTAGGATAAAATGGGTGATTTTTATATCTGTCCTTTTTTGTAGCAACATGTCCATTATTATCCTCTCTCCTTGTAGTTCTTTTGTGTCTCTATCCTTTGTTTATACCTGCATGTAAAACTCACCACCTTTTCAGGTTCTACTGAAAAACTCATTAGCCAAAACAGGACTGAACAATGCTTATTTTCTGAAGTTTTTATCTGAGAAACAGAGAAGGCATGTTTCTATTATAAACCTTCCAGTAAACAAATAGAGAAACATTTTCCCAGTTCTATTCTCCACAGTCTCCTGTTTCTTGTTTCTTCAGGCCTCTTCTTTGTCTCCTTTAGTTTTCATTCAGGAGTTTCCCTGAGCAATTTATATTCATAATTTTTTTAAAATTTTGTTATTATTATATTTAATACAGAGCAAATAAAGCTTCCTCCTGGCTCTTGCATAGAAGGAAAATTAACAAAAGCATATCTCAGTTAATAGTACCCATCTTCCTTGGAAGGCTGTCTAGGTGTCTGTCTAAAACCAAAATCATACCAGTTTCTGTCAATTCCAACTCGTGGTGACTACATGTGTTTCATAGTAGAAATGGGCTCCATAGAGTTTTCAACGGCTGTGACCTTTTAGAAGTAGATAATCAGGCAGAACTCAAATTCTAGTAAGAAGACCAGACTTAATGGTCTGACTGAGACTGGAGGCGCCCTGGAGGGCATGGCCCCTGGACTCTCTAACAGCCCAGAACTAAAAGAATTTCCAAGGCCAGCTCTTCAGACAGGGATTGGACTAGACTGTGGGACATAAAGTGATACTCGTGAAGAGTCTGCCTCTTAGGCAAGTAGATACAAGAGACCAAAGGGGCAGCTTCTGTCCAGAGGTGAGATGAGAAGGCAGAGAGAGTTAGGAGATGGTTGAATAGTCGTGGGGAATCAGGGGCGGAAAGGAGGAGTGTACTGTCGCAGAATGGGGTGAGCAATTAGGGTCTCAGAACAATGTATGTAAAAAAAAAATGTTGTATGGGAGACTAACTTGAAATGTAAACTTCATTTAATTACAACAATAAAAAAAAGGAAAAATATAGGTGGTATGGATTGAATTGTGTTCCCCCAAAATATGTATCAACTTGGTTAGGCCATGATTTCCAGTATTGTGTGGTTGTCCTCCATTTTGTTACCATAATTTTATGTTAAAGAGGATTAGGGTGGGGTTGTAACACCCTTACTAAGGTCACATCTCCGATCCCATGTAAAGGAGTTTCCCTGGGGTGTGACCTGCACTACCTTTTATCTTACAAGAGATAAAAGGAAAGGGAAGCTAGCAGAGAGGGGGAGACCTCATACCACAAAAAAGAAGCACTGGGAGCAGAAAGCATCCTTTGGACCTGAGGTTCCTACACAGAGAAGCTCCTAGTCCAGGGGAAGATTGATGACAAGGATCTTCCTCCAGAGCCGACAGAGAAAGCCTTGCCCTGGAGCTGACACCCTGAATTTGGACTTCTAGCTTAATAGACTGTGAGAGAATAAATTTCTCTCTGTTAAAGCTAAAAAAAAAGAAGAAGTAGATCATCAGGACTTTATTCCAAGGTGCCTCTAGGTGGCTTTGAAGCACCAACCTTTTTGTTAGCAGAGGAGCATTTTACCATTTGTGTTTTCCAGGGATTCCTAGGTGTCTGTATAGAATGACTTATATATAAATTGCACTCTTTCCAGTCATGATCCTATATTTGATCCATAAAGGGCAGAAAGATAAAAGTTTGCTGTTAATCAAAACTTTGGCTAAAAGTTAAACAACAATTTGAATAACAAACTATAGGATGCTGGCGTATAAGTAGTATGGTTCTCACATCATAGGGCCTAGAACAAAACATTGATAGAACAATTTTTCCTCACTTCTGGGTGTGACACAGACTGTCTTCAAGAGACGTCAAAGAGATTGCTCATGGATCTCACTGAAGAAATTAACAGGGGGTTCCATTTCAGCAATAGCTCTCTTAAAAGAAAGAGAAGAATACAGTAGCACCTGGTATACGGTAGATGAAAGACTTGTTCTTGAACACGTGGAGGAGAATTCCTGGGAACTCCACTGGTAATCTGAGAGTTCGTTGTAAGTGGCAGCAGGCTCTGCAATAGTAAGCCGATTCTGCAGAACATAGGCTTGCTTGTTGTGAATACTCTGTTTGTTGAACCTCCTAAGAAGGAATGCTTGAGGCAATGGTAGCTACTTAATCATATTCATCATTTGAGAATTTGGGGACTGGAAAGGACTTCCAGGAACCCAATTCTCCTAAAGTCCACTGTGATGTATCTGTCAACCCATTATACAAGCTTCCAAACCTTGCATGCATTCTCATAACAACTCAGTTTTATCATTAAAATATTTTCCATTCTTTCTAAAAAACTTTGTTAGGAGAGATACCCTAAACACATTGTCTATTTAATAGCATATTTATCTATTTTCTGTAAAATTAAAGTTTTTTTTAGGACAAATTAAGTAATTTATAAGGATTTCATAGTTCTTTAAACTAAGTGTCTTTACGTTTACTGCTGTACCTTCTTCACTTTTGGATGGGTATTATAATTCATTATTAAAAATGAAAATAATATAGCAAATGACAAGAATGCAAGCCCCAAATCTCTTTTTTCTTTTAGTTCAACACCCAAGGACTATCACAACAATTAAAAGTATTAAGAATTTCTAAAACAAATTTACAGAGCTGAAAGTCTATTTCATCAGATAAGAACATAGTTTTATATCAAAATAATAAGATTATTTTCCTTCAGAAGTATAAACGGCTCTGAATTTAAAATATAAATAGACATTTACTAAAAGACTATTCTGTATGCCCATCATGGTTCTATGTGTTGTTAATTTTCATTTATTCTAATTACTATGTACCCATAAAAAAAGAAAATTGCCACTGAAAAGCAACTTCTTGTAGGCAACAAGTGTTCTGGAGTTAAGCAGTCTAAACTGAACATCGAGCTTCTTTCTCTACTGCTGTACTAAGTTTAGACAAGTTACTTGAAATCTCTTAGCATTGTTTTAGCATGTGTTTAATGGGGATATATTAACTTATATGTTTGTGTCAGAGACTAAAAGCAAATTTATTATAATATTTAGCACTTAGTAGTTGCTTGATACATATTAACACACGTATCACTCTATAAGGATAGAATATACAAAAATTGCATTTTCATATAGGAGCAGAATAGATACCAAAAATAATTATATTTTCTCACAGGCTATGAGGCTAGAAGTCCGAAATCAGAGTGCCAACTTGCAGCGAAGGCTTTCTCTCTCTGTTGGTTCAGGGGGAGGGTCCTTGTCATCAATTTTCCGCTGGTTTAGGAGTTTCTCAGCACAGCGACTCCAGGTCCAAAGGATGCACTCTATTCTCAGTGCTTCTTCTTGGTGGTATGAAGTCCCCATCTATCTGCTTGCTTCTTTCTTCTTTTATCTCTTGTAAGATAAAAGACGATGCAGGTCACATCCTAGGGAAAATCCCCTTACATAGAATCAGGGCTGTGACCTGAGTAAGTGTATTGCATCCATCCTAATCCTCTTTAACATAGCCTAATCTTGCCTCATTAGTCACAGGAAGATATTAGGATTTACAACACATAGGAAAATTATGTGAGATCACAAAATGAGGACAACCACACAATACTGGGAATCATTACCTAGCCAAGTTGACACATATGGGACACAATTCAATCCATGACATTCCACCATTTGGCCCCTCAAAATTTATGTCCTTGCCACATGTAAAACACATTTATCCCATCATATAATCCCAAAAGTCTTAAATCAACTCCAAGTCCAAATTCCATCCTGGAGCAAAATACCTTTTCATCTGTGAAATCTTGAATACAAGTTACCTGCTTCCAAAGTACAATGGTGGAACAGTCACAAGATAGACATTTCCTTACAAATGGGAGAAATTGGAAGGAAAGAAGGGACAACAGGCACCAAGCAAGTCAGTAGAACACATTAAATTAGCTCTCAAGTCTTGTAAATAATCCTCTGTTCTCTGAGACCATTTAGGCAATGGCCCTGCCCTCCAGACTCTGGGTGTTGGCCACACTCCGCAGATTCTGGGTGGTGGCCTCTCGGCAGTGCAATGAAGTGGCACCAGAAATAGAAATTCTAGTTCAGGGAATCTAATGTCAGAGCTCCTATTCTGATTCTTATGCTGTGTTGATTTAATTCTGTGAGTATGTGTAGATGTATGCATACGTGTTCATCTCCTTTTATTAAAGAGCTATTATGAGCGAGTCTTAACAAACTATAAACTATATGATATTAAGTAAGCATTTATAGAGTGTCTGTTTTTATTAGTTATTTTTCAGAGTATAGAACATCATAGTTTTGGGAAATTCCTGATATATAATATATATACATATATATGTGTATGTGTGTGTGTATATATATAAAATTTTATTTTTATTTTTACTCAACTGAAACCTTTTTATTTAGGAATAATTTTAGATTTACATAACATTTTCAAAGAGAGTACACATAGTTCCCATATACCCTTCACCCAGTTTCCCCTAATGTTAACATCCTACATTTTTCAAAACTAAGAAATTAACACTGGTATATTAGTATTAGCTAAATTGCAGACTTTATTCACATTTTGCAAGTCTTTGCAATGAAGTACAAAAGGACATTATTCTGTTATTCTATTCTAGGATCCAATTCAGGACACTGCATTGCATTTACTTGTTCTTGTCTCTTCCTATATATTACAGTTTCTTACTCTTTCTTTGTGATTCATGACCTTGAGAGATTGAAAAATATTGGTCAGGTAATTTATAGAATGTTCCTCAATTTTTTATGATTAGACTGGGGTTATAGGCTTGGAGGAGGAAAAACACAGAGGTGAAATGCCCTCTTATCACATCATGTCTCTAGTATATGATATCAATGTGCCATATCACTTGTGATGCCAAACTTGCATAGTGCTTATAGTGGTATCTTCTAGGTTTCTCCACTATAACCATTTTTTTTCCTTTCCATATTCAATTTTTTAGAAGAGAGTCAGTAAGTCTAGGCCACAGTCAACACAAAGGGAATTCAGTGCCACCTCCTGGTGAGGGAAGTATCTATATATATTGTTTGGAAATGTATAAAGAAATTTTTCCATTCTCTTCCAAGTATGTATGTACATATGTATGTATCTATGTGTGTATATATGTGTGTGTTTATTTATTTATTAGTTTATTTATATCAATATTGACTCAGGTATAATTGTTTTATGCTTTGAGTTGTAATCCAGTACTACATTATTTATTTTGTTGCTTTGATTTTTCCGGCTTGGACACTGGGAGCCTTTATAAGTGAATGACTTTTTGAAATGCTCTCTTTCTGAGTATACAGACCTATGTGCTATTCATCTTCGAGATCTCTTCCCTAGTAACTTTAGCCTACACAGACTTTCTTCTCTCTTATCAGTTCTGCATTGTATTCAATAATTAATAACTCACTACCTTAGTTATCTAGTGCCACTGTAACAGAAATACACAAGTGGATGGCATTAACAAACAGAAAATCATTCTCTCACAGTCTAGGAGGCTAGAAGTCTGAATTCAGGGCCCCAGCTCCAGAAGAAGGCTTCCTCTCTCTATCAGCTCTGGAGGAAGGTATTTGTGATCAATCTTCCCCTGGTCTAGGAGTTTTTCAGCACAGGGACCCTGGGTCCAAAGGATGTGGTATTTTCCTGGCTCTTGTTTCTTGGTGGTATGAGGTCCCTACATTTTTCTGCTCCCTTATCTCTTTTATATCTCAAAAGAGATTGATTTAAGACACAACCTAATCTTGTAGATTGAGCCCTGCCTCATTAACATAACTGCTGCTAATCCCACCTCATTACCATCATAGAAGTAGGATTTAAAACATAGGAAAATCATATCGGATGACAAAATGGTGGACTATCACACAATTCTGAGAATTATGGCCTAGTCAAGCTGACACATACTTTGGGGGCACACAATTCAATCCATGACACTCACATACCACTTACCTACTGATTATCTTGATTGATAAAATGTGCTTTGTTACATATTGTCTTGTTCAGAGACCTGCCAAACAACAAATCTCTAGGGAATACTTCCTATTTGTTATGATAACACTGGATGCTGTGGAACTTAGAGAAAAAAATAAATAACATCTGCTTTCAAAGAATATGAAATCAATGTGAGAGAACAAAAATATCACTCTTGAAGAAATGGCAGTACAATATTAGACTTGAACAAGAAAATAGCTGGTATTGTCAAATTCAGAAAAGGGGAATAGTGCAAGGCCTTACTAGGATTAAAATATAATTTATCTAATGACTAAAATGTGCCAGAGTTTAAGGATAAAATGAACAGATAATTTAAACGTCATTTTAAAGAAATGTGATGAGTTATTTTAATATTAAATAATATAGAGAACTATGACAGAACTTCATGGTATCTGGGTCTAACCTCTGACCTCATGGGATCTAAATCTGACTTCTGGAAATGATTTTTATATAAGTCTTTAATGATTACTGGAAAAAGTCACCATGTGGATGTGGAACTTGTGCTTAGTCTTAGAAAGGACTTTGAGAACAGCAGAACAGAAACATGGTTGTTTCACATAATGTGATATTTTCTTGTTTCCTCAAATTAACTATAACCTGTGGATAGGAGTTGCTATGCAACTTTTACTTCATACAAAATTGTTTTTAAGTGCTTATTTCAGTGGCGTTTTATACATATGTGTGCATGTGTGCATAGTTTTCCTGCTGGATTTTCTTGTACATGACCATACACCTATTCTCTCATTTATTTACTCATTCATTCTTCTGAGAAAAAAAAAAAAATTCCTATACACTTTATGGTAGGAAAGATTCTAGGATAACTGCCAAATACCTTTTCCCTTGTATAATCTTTTTCATTTGAGTGTTGGTAAAACCAGTGAATAAGATGAGGTATCACTCCCATGATTGTGACAAGAGGGATTTTACATATGTAAATGAGTTTACTAATCCATTGATTTAGAGTTAATCAAAAAGGAGCTCATCTGAGTGTGCCTGACCTAATCACATGAGCCCTTTATATCTGAATTTAGAGGTCAGATAAAGGAGAAGTCAGAGATTCAAAGTAAAAATAATATTTGATGCACCACTGCTGATTTGAAGATGAAAGAGGTCAGATGGCAAGGACTGTGAGCACCCAGGAGTTAGAGAGTGGCCCCGGTTGACAGTCAGCAAGGAGACCAGGACCTCAGTACTACAACTGCAAGAAACTAAGTTGCGCCAACAAGAATAGGCTTGCAAATGATTTTTTTCTCTAGGGCCAAGTTGAGAACGCATTTTGATTTCAGCTTTTTAGTACTTAAACAGAGAGCTCTGCAATGCCATGCTGAACCTTTGATGTATGGAGCTATGAGCTAACTTACGAGCGCTGTTTTAAGCCACTAAGATTTTGGTAATTTGTTAAGCGGCGATAGTAAACTCATACACACTTATATGGCCAAACACTATTTTAAATACTTGTGATCAGACAGGATATATTATGTTGTGCCCACAACAACAACAAAAGCAACAACACAATTTCCAAAGCTTTGCTACTTAATAGTACAAAGGTTTATTTCTCACTCATTCCAAGTCTTCCAGCATGCAATGATGCATCAGTTCAGGCTTTATTAATTTTATAACTTCAGAGTCTCAACACAAGACCCTCTCCAAGATTGCTGAGGCAAGGGTCAAGAGCACTGGAGGGTCTTACCCAAGTAATAAATATTTTGTTCTAGAAGAGACACACATTGCTTTTGTCCACGATATTTGACCTGAAGTGGTCATATGGTTGTGCCTACTGGATGTGGTCAGGGGTTATGTCCAGTATGAGAAGAGAATAGGGCATATGTATACACTAGAAGTCTGTACTATCCAGGATACACGTGAGCACTGAAAGTCTGTATTACACAGGGTATATGTGAGCACTAGAAGCCTCTACTACAACTGGGTGACCAGGAAAGATTTTCAAATTAGTGACCAAGACAAAATCCTTGTCCTCATGAAGTTGATATTCTAGTACTTCAAGGAAATCGTCTGCCTCTGCAGAAAGAGGAGCGTGTTAGGACTTTTTAATAGGAATAAAACAGAAAACAAACGTTTAACTTTTGACTTCAAAAACAAGATTATCAAGGCATCAATCAGTCTAAGAGTCTTAAGGTTCTATCAGCTTGCTAAGATCAGGCCAAGATGGAAATGGGGAGTCTCATTTTGCTTATGCGGAATTGGTAGGCGTCAAGGGAGTTACTGAAGGGGTCAGATGTCAGTGCCCACATATTTATCTCATTCTTGGTTTGAGCCTCTGGGAGACTGCATATCCATGGTGGGGAATGAAAGAAGATCATCAGTACACTGGGACCAAAGAAACTTAGAACATACCTCTTACCCTCCTTCACAGAATTCTTAAGTCTGCAACAAACAAATCCAGGACCCAAAAGCCTGGCAATATTAGGTGTATTTCCTCAAGTAACATCATAATAAATAAATAAGTTATATATGTAGAAGGGAAGATAATTTTTAGGATCATGTGCTGGTTCAAGAGATGTAATGAAGGCCAGACAATTCCAAAAATTTACTTCAGCTCTCTGCACGTGTTACCCAGCTTCTGCAATGACAGAGATGACCTTGGAGGTTCAGTGTACTTTTTTAAAGAAGCATTTGTTACCTGCAATTCTTGCACTCCTCTGTGACTCTCAGCACCATCAGAAAATCAATGGATGTTTTCAAATATCTAGTAGTACAACATAAGGTACTATAATTGTCAGAAATTTTATTTCCCTTGGCATTACGCTGCTTGTCAAAAAGCAGACTCTTATTTTTATGAATCACGGTGATACAGACACTTCAAATCAATTGTTTCAATACACTCTACATAGTTGTAAAGTCAAACTCCTTAATTAGTTTTAACTTTATAAGTTCTAAAAAAATAATTACTCAATTTTCATTGTACTATCACACTCTAATTCGACGGGAATATCATTTTATGTCATATTATAATGTAAAATTAATTATACTGCTATAACAAAGGAGAGTTGTTATTACTCTATCTTAAATAATTAAAGATTAAAAGTTAAGTAGAATTATTTATGATGGATTATATTAAAAATACAGATGTCATATTTCTTTAATAAAGTTTACATAATAATGTATTGAAAGTATATTATTAGAAAGGGTTATTTCCATGGATTTAAGATTTTACAAATCTGTTTCTGTATTAAGAACCTAAAACCTGGTATTATACCAGGTTCTATGAAGAAATGTATACATAATTCAGGTTCAAGGAAGCTGGAATGAAAAAGCAAGAAAACACATGCAAAAATCATTATATATCAGAATAAACTAAGGGTTTTTTGTTTGTTTGCTTTTGTTTTTAATTGTTTTTGTTGTGAGTTGCCATCCAGTCAACTCCAACTCATAGACACCTTATGTATAACAGAACAAAACTCTGCCCGGTTCTGCACCATCTTCATAATCATTGGTAAATTTGAGTCCATTGTTGCAGCTATTATGTCAGTCCACCTCATCGAGGGCTTCTGTCTCTCATTTTTGTTGGCCCTCTGCTTTATCAAACATGATAACTTTTTCTAGTGGTATTGTCAAAGAATATTAAATATACTGTGGACTGCCAAAAGAACAAACAGATCAATCTCAGAATACAACCAGAATGTTTCTCAGAAGGGAAGATGGCAAGAGTTTGACTAACTTACTTTGGATATGTCCTCAAGAAAGACCAATCACTAAAAATAGAAACAACATACAATGTTCTGAAAAAACATAATTTATTTCTTCAAGTGTTTAGTTGGCAGACAATGTGTCAGGGCCTGGGGATACAATGATGAACCAAAGCAGGCATAATCCTCACCTCATAAAGCTTATAGTCCAGTGGATGTGACAGACTTTCATCAAGTAATCACACAAAGAGATGTAAAATGGAAACTCGGTTAAATTGCCTAAAGAAGAGATACTTGGTTTAATATTTTAAACAAACAGAGTATTTTGGCCTAATTAGAGAGGCTAGAAAAAAGATTCTTAAAAGAAGTAATGCTTGAATTAAGGTAAAAAAGAATTAGGAATAGGGATTAAATAGTCAAAGGAAGAAGAAAAGAACATTCTAGGAAAAGGGGAGGTCATGTTCATTAATCCTGTGTTAGGAGGAGCATAATGGGTTCAGATGATTGAAAGAAGGCGTTTGTTGCAACTGAACACAGTTATGCCTTGCTTAATGTCCATAAAATCTTCTGTGAAATAGGACATTATGTGATCTGGACATTGTGTGAACACCATATTATGGACGAAGGCCTTTTCAGATATTTGCTTCCAGAATAAGGAGGTTTTGTCCATATTAAAAATTTGCTGGGGCAAATAACATCCTTCTATAATTAGTTTATCTAAGGTTTTAACAAATTCTTCTGATGCCTTCCCATCAGCACTTGCAGACTCCCCACTCATTTTCACATAATGCAACAAAAAACATTTGAAGTACTTTAAACTACCCAGAGCTAACACTAAATTCAATACTGAAGTCAGGTCCTACTTTTCCTTTAAGCATTTTGAACATGCTTCGTGCCTTAGCAGTGATTGTCAACATGCTAAGAAGGATTTGCTTTTGTGTTTGGTCCTCAATCCATATCATTAGCAATTTCTCCATATCTGATATAATAGGTCCCTCTTATATTCTCATTAGCTTGTAGCTGTCAGTGGAGCCAATTCTTTAACAGCTTGGAGATTTTTTTCTTTGTTTTTGAGGATCATCCTGATTGTCAAGTGCAACATTCCAAATCAGCTACATCCTGTTCTTTGATCAGGATTTCTGAACTCTAGTATATATATAAACTTATGGGACCACAGACATACACTCAGTTGGACATTGCTCAAACAGCTGTTATGCAGTACATGACTGTATAGTAAAACAAGTAAGTATACAAGATGAGACGATGCTATGGATTGAATTCCTAATCCCTGTACTTGTAGATTTGATCCTGTTTGGAAATAGATTTTTCTTTTGTTATGTTAATGTCATACCAGAATAGGGTGTGTGCTAAACTTCATCACTTCTGTGTTATAAAAAGAGCAGAATAGACACAGACACACACGAGTGGAAACAGATGACAAGGAGGCCAAGGAATGTCAAGGCCTATCAACAAGGAAGAACCTCCCCCTAGAGCCATGATCTGAAATCAAACCTCTAGCCTCCTGAACTGTGAGAAAATAAATTCCTGTTGATATTTTAGTTGAACTCTTTGTTGTTGTGGTGGTAACACTAGGAAACTAAGACAGATGATATCTGGGTACACTTACCTGGCTCTATCAAAAGAAACACTTTCACCCAAAGTCAAGTGTTATCCAAAGTCATTCCTCCATTAGTAATATTATGTAAATATTAAGAATGTTTACTTCCTATAGCTTGGTTTTGTTGTTGTTAGGTGCCATTGAATCAGTTCTGACTCATAGCAAGCCTATGTACTACAGAATGAACCACTGCCCGGTACAGCACCATGCTCACAATCATTGTTATGCTTGAGCCTATTGTTGCAGCTACTGTGTTTATCCATCTCGTTGAGGGTCTTTCTCTTTTTTTTTTTTTTAATATTTTATTGTACTTCA
>NW_004443970.1:4194816-4230233 GCF_000243295.1 Trichechus manatus latirostris | reverse complement strand
GTTGTGAGGATTTTTGTTTTCTTTATGTTGAGGTGTAATCCATACTGAAGCCTGTGGTCTTTGATCTTCCTCAGTAAGTGTTTCAAGTCCTCTTCACTTTCAGCAAGCAAGGTTGTGTCAGCTGCGTAATGCAGGTTGTTCCTCCAATCCTGGTGCCCTGTTCTTCTTCATATAGTCCAGCTTCTCAGATTATTTGCTCAGCATACAGATTGAATAAGTACGGTGTAAGGATACAACCCTGATGCACACCTTTCCTGATTTTAAAACACGCAGCATCCCCTTGTTCTATTCGAACAACGGCCTCTTGATCTATGTACAATTTCCTCATGAGCAAAACTAAGTGTTCTGGAATTCCCATTCTTAGTAATGTTATCTATAATTTGTTATGATCCACACAGTTGAATGCCTTTGCTTGGTTAATAAAACACAGGTAAATGTCTTTCTGGTATTCTGTGCTTTCAACCAGGATCCATCTGATATCAGCAATGATATCCCTGGTTCCACATCCTCTTCTGAACGTAGCCTGAATTTCTGGCAGTTCCCTGTCGATATACTGCTGAAGCCACTTTTGAATGATCTTCAGGAAAATTTTACTTGTGTGTGATATTAATGTTATTGTTTGATAATTTCTGCATTCAGTTGGATCAACTTTTTTTTGGAATAGGCACAAATATGGATCTCTTCCAGTCAGTTGGCAAGGGAGCTGTCTTCCAAATTTCTTGGAATAGACGATTGAGCACTGCCAGACTTGCATCCATTTGTTGAAACATCTCAATTGATATTCCGTTTGTCATGGATTGATTTGTGTTCCCCTAAAATATCTATCAACTTGGCTGGGTCATGATTCACAGTATTGTATGATTGTGTACCATTTTGTAATCTGATGTGATTTCCTTGTGTGCTGTAAACTCTGTCATTATGATGTAGTAAGATGGATTAGCAGCAGTTATACTGATGAGGTCTACAAGATTAGATAGTGTCTTAAGCCAATCTTTTTTGAGATATAAAAGAGAGAAGCAAGCAGACACACACAGGAACCTCACACCACCATGAAAGCAGTGCCAGGAGCAGAGTGCATCCTTTGGATCTGAGATTCCTGCCCAGAGGAGCTCCCAAACAAGGGAAGACTTAGGACACGGACCTTCCTCCAGAGCCCACAGAGAAAGTGTTCCCCTGGAGCTGATGCCCTGAATTTGGACTGGTAGCCTACCGGACTTTGAGAGAATAAGCTTCTCTTTGTTAAAGCGATTCCCTTGTGGTATTTCTGTTATAATAGCACTAGATGACTAGGACACTGTTAATTCCTGGAATCTTGTTTTTCACCAATGCCTCCAGTGCAGCTTGGACTTCTTCAGTACCATTGGTTCCTGATCATATGTTACCTCTTGAAATGGTTGAAGGTCGACCAATTATTTTTGGTATAATGACTCTGTGTATTCCTTCCATCTTCTTTTGATGTTTCCTGTATTGTTTAATATTTTCCCTGTAGAATCCTTCACTATAGCAACTTCAGGCTTAAATTTTTTTCTTCAGTTCCTTCAGCTTGAGAAATACAGAGTGTGTTCCTCCATTTTGGTTTTCTGTCTCCACCTCTTTACACATGTCATTATAATATTTACTTAGTCTTCTCAAGCCTCTTGGTAGTAATGGGGAAACCTAGATGTCCTTTGGAGCAGCCATTTCCCCTTTTTATAGGATCCCTGAAGAAGCTAAAGACAAAAGCAATGATAAAAAAAAAAAAAAAAAAAAAAAAAAAAGAACCATTCTATTTTTCAAGTTAAGCTGTGCTTGATATTAAAAGTTTAATGTAGAGCTCTCTGGTAAGCAAAAATAGATCACCGATTTAGATGTAAACCCTTCTCACCAAAATCTAAACATTGTCTCTCTACCCATTTTGGCCAGGAGATCAAACCACTATCAGATTAGAAATAAAACCTGCATACATTGCTAATGGGATTGTAAAATAAGTACAGCCACTGTGGGAAACAGTTTGGCAGTTCCTCAAAAAGTTAAAGATAGAATTACCATATAATCTTATATAATCCAGAAGTTTCACTCCTATGTATATATGTAAAAGAATGAAAGCAGAAACATAAACAATACTTATTCCAATGTTCATTACAACACTATTGACAATAGCCAAAAGGTGGAAACAGCCTAAATATCCATCAATAGATGAATGGATAAATAAAGTGTACATACAAACAATGGAATATTACTCAGCTATAAAGCAAAATGAAGTCCTGATACATGTTACATTAATAAACCTTGTAAACATTATGCTGAGTGAAATAAATCAGACACAAAGGACGAATATTGTATGATTCCAATTACATGAACTATGTAGTATAGCCAAGTGTATAGAGACCAAAGTTTATTAGTGGTTCCCAGGGCAGAGCAGGAGGGAGGGGTAAAAGGGAAATTCATTGCTTAAGAGATACTGAGCTTCTGTTAAGTGTGATGGAAAAGTTTAGAAATGGATAATGGTGATGGTTAAACAACATGATAAACATAATTAATGTCAGTCTATTATACATATGAAGAATACTGAAATGGCAAATGTTTTGTTACATGTATATTGATCACACAAAAATATAGGAGAAAAGCAGATAATTTGTAATCTGGGCTTATTTGCATATGAACATGGGGGTGTGATTTATACCTAGAGCATTCATTGCTCTAGACATATTAGAGAAGAAAGCAGAAGACTGGAATTGACCCTGGATTTCTCCACTTACCATGTCTGTAATATGGATGCTATACCACAGACAGACCTAGACAGTGCCATGACCATGTGTGTGACAGTAAACTTGAAGTCTCCCCTTCAACAAACATGGCCCAATCAGAGTCTAGAATACAATTGATTGATCTTGTATTCTATCCTCTTGGAGAAGAATTAGACAGTGGTATGTGAACTTAGTTTATCACCTTGAATAGGAGTCTATGGAATTGTGATTAACAGTGTCACTGCCTCACACTGTATACAGAATGAGTAGGATATGGATTAAAAAGAGGTTATCTTTAAACCGTAAACCAAATATATCTCCTGAACTCTTCTTAAAACTGAACAAAAGTTTAGCTTACCTACTAAATAATGTCTGCCTTGAGCATTGGGCTCTTTTAAGAACTATCTATACGGCATAAAATTGACAACAGCAACTTGAAAGATTAGATAGGAAATTTAGAGGTCAGTGAGTTTATGTTAATGGAGGAGGAAGAATTCAGAAAAGAAGGGTGAAAATAGTTGCACAACTTGAAGAAGGCAATCAATGTCACCAAAGTATACATGTAGAAATCATTGAGTTTGTGTATGTTCTGCTTGTATAATCTCAACAATAACAACAAAAATAAGATAAATAAATTAAAAGTGTTTAAGCGCATATAATATTTTCAATGGTCAGAGTGATTAAATGGATGTGGACTTAAATGTATGCTATGTATGCTTTCTGTATGCTCTCAAATCACATCTGATTCTGTAATGTTCTTAAAACACATGTGTAAATCACTATTATGCATGCTTCTATAATGCTTTTCACACTGTTATTTTTTTTATAATGCTTTTAAACACCTATGTATGTCACTTATAATGTGGAATTCTAAACTGAAGAATTCTGAACTTAAAATTAGAAACATATATATTTCTATAAAATAGAAATGTAAAATAGAATTCAAATTGATAAAAAACATCAGACTTACTGGACCATTAGAGACCAAAATCACCTCCAACACTATCACCCTAAGATGCACTTTGAACTTGGAACTGAAGCCACTTCTGAGGTCACCTTTCAGCTGAATAATAGATCGGCTTATAAAATAATATAATTTGTGAGTAATGTGTTCCCTTAAACAATCAACCATATGAGACTAAACAGTCAATATTTATCTGAAAGTAAAGATGAGAAAGCAAGAAGGGGCAGGGAAGCTAGATCAATGGAAACAGAACAAATAAGATGGAAATAATGAGAATGCTGATAAATTGTGAAAAATATAACCAATGTCATGGAACAATTTGTATAAAAATTGCTAAATGAAAACCTAATTTTCTGTGTAAACTTTCACCTAAAACCTAGTAAAATATTTAAAAAATAAAAAAATAAAGTCTTTAAAAAAATTAAAAAATTAAACCTGCATAAATGAAGAATCATACACGAAAGACTATGGATGTCTGTGTAGACAGACAGCCTCACAAAGAAGTCAGTGTCCCCGTAACCGCCACTCACCTGAGTTTTAGCACAAAGATCCCAGGAGTTTGACATAACCACAACCATATAATGGGAACGGCTAAGGTCAATTACACTTCCACAACAGAAAAGTAGAAGCTTGGAATGAGAAATTAACATGCATGCTTGAATTTGAATATGATGATTTATCCCTTCTACTACACATAAAAATAGCAGATGGAAACCCAAAATCTGAAATTCAAAATGGCAAGGACTGTGAAACTTGCTGCAAATAAGAAAATGATCTACTTTACTTGCGTGCAGAGCTTGAAGGTTAGAACAAGGATGGAGTCCACTCCATGGTGGAAAATATGCAGTCTACTCATTTCCAGGTAGGTGTGGACTATGTAATTGTAGGCATAAATTAGGAATACAAACGTACAGAGGTAGACAATCAGTCAGTTCTCCTCTAGATTCAACTGAAATGGTAAGGAGATAGCGAGGGATTCGAGGTAACAGAGGAGTATGGTAATAAAAGGTTTATTCTTCCTGACCCAACTTGTTGCCTTCAAGTGTATTCTGACTCACAGCAACCCTATAGGACAGAGTAGAACCGCCCCATAGAGTTTCCAAGGAGCGGCTGGTAGATTCGAACTGCTGACTTTTTGGTTAGCAGCCGAGCTCATAACCATTGTGCCACCAGGGCCTCCAAAGTTATTGCAAAGAAGGAAAGTTTCTAACCTCCTCATTTTATACAAGGTGTTATTTCCTATGAAAATAAATGAGACAATTTAATATGTGCTAGTTGTGATGTCGCACCAGGAATAGATATAGGTTTTTATTTCTACTTCCATATTATCCTGTAAATATGGTATGACTTGATGTACAGAAGATTAGGCATACTGACCTTCAGCATTGCCTAAATTTCACTATTCTTGTCAGTCTTAATGGAATAAAAGTCTCCTATATGAAAATACTTGGTGACCTCAGCTGCAGTGAAAGTGGCTTGCTTTTTACAGGTTACCTATGGACCTATCCTCTTGACCAAATAATCACTAAAAGCTTTTCATAGCTATTAAAACCCAAAAAAAAAAAACCCATTGCCATTGAGTCGATTTCAACTCATGGCAACCCCATAGGACAGAGTAGAATGGCCCCATAGATTTTCCAAGGAGCAGCTCGTGGATTCAAACTGCTAACCTTTTGGTTAGCAGCTGAACAGTTAACCATTGAGACACGAAAGCTTCCAGGTAGTTACTAGGTAAAACAAATCAATTAGGTGAAGAAAATTAACATTAAAAAGAACAAAAATCAGACTTCTTATTATTGAAAATTTATCCTTTCTTAAAATCACTGGTTGCTCAACTACTCTATTACATACATGTCCTACAAACAATTTATTTTACCATAGGAAGTTAAAAAAAAGAGTGAAATTTAGCCATTTATTATCTCGAGGAAACCGAATCTCAGATAAATTGAATAACTTGCCAACTGTCACACAGCTTGAAATACATGAGTCAAGATTTAAGCGCAAGTCCATCTGTCTCAAACGCCAGTGTAATTTCCTCTATTACTCTGTCTGCAGCCCTCTCGTAACTATTATCATATTTAATTTGGTAGCAATTAGAATGCCAGTTTCGTGACTTACTGAAGAGTATGCTTATGAAACTGAATCAAGAGAAAACTCTTTCTACTTCAATCACTCTAGTGCACATGAAGGAAGGTGGAATCATTGCCTAAGCGTAATACTGATCATACTATCTTTAATTTGAAATTCTCATATTTTAGTGTAACTTTTCTTTTTCTTATGACCCCTCCCCCAATTTCCATCCCTCAGTGTTTTAGACTCATTAATTCAGATTTGAGACTCAGGAATCTGTTTTATAACTATAAGTTCCATAAGCAGTTCTGATACACGGTAATACCTAACGATCACTCATGTAAACTTTTAAAGGACCTGATCAAAAACCCTTCAAAGCAATTTTATTTTAGGAGAAATTCACTTGCACAAGATTAGTTGAGGTTCAAGTGTACATTCTTTTAAAGACAGTACATCTGCCCATAAATAAGCTAAATTAGCCTTTGTAAACTCTGACCTACATAGCGTGCAATTTCCTCTGCAATGTGTTTCCAGGTAGTCAGTGCTGATTAGACAACATCCATCTTGCCAATTGCATTCACCACATGTTATTTGAAAGGATATGTGATGTGACCAAGAAATAAAAAGAATGATTCTGCACATTGTGAATAGATTATTTTAAACTTTATTTGGTAAAGTTTAAATGTATTAGGTACATATTTCTTCTATTCAATTACTTTAAGTGTTTATCTATCTTAATTTAAAAAAAATCTTTACAACATGACTTAGATATTATGGAGCCCTCTGCCACTTTGGATTCTATTTGAACTTTTATCTCAAAATGCTTGAAGAAAAATCTACTTTAATGTAAATTCACTGTGTGACTGACAACTTGACAAGAAATATCGGAATTGTGAAAATTTGAGGATACTGTCACAGAGACTATCTTTGAAACTAGACAAACAATAGTGATATTATAAAGAAGGTCACTAACTGTGATTTTTGGAATTAAAACTTATCCAAGAGTATACAGTTCCACCATGTATAGTGAAAGCAATTTATTGCTGCTTTTCAGTATTGGAAAAGAAAAAGTTCATGCTGTCATTGATTGACCTTTAAAAAGAAAAATGTAGCTGGCTTATGGGTAATAAGAAAGCAATGATTTTTTTTTTTTACCTTTATAAGTAGACTTTCTTCATTTGTTTGAGTTCATTGCATAGTTTTCCCATACATTTATAACTGATCACATAAATTACTGCTCAGTCATATTATCATAATGGATATGAAACACTTATTGGGCAGTATTTCTTTTACTGTGTCATGGATTGAATTATGTCCCCAAAAAAATGTCTGTCCACTTGGCTGGGTCATGATTCCCAGTACTGTATGATTGTGTACCATTTTGTAATCTGATGTAATTTCCTTATGTCTTGTAAACTCCATCACCATGATGTAATAAGATGGATTAGTGGCAGTTATACTGATGAGGTCTACAAGATTAGATAGTGTCTCCAGCCAATCTCTTTTGAGATATAAAAGAGAGAAGCAAGCAGAGACACACAGGAACCTCACACCACCAAGAAAGCAGTGCCGGGAGCAGAGTGCAACGCGTCCTTTGGACCTGAGTATCCTGCGCAGAGAACCTCCCAGACCAAGGGAAGATTGATGATGTGGACCTTCCTCCAGAGCCCACAGAGAAAGTGTTCCCCTGGAGCTGACACCCTGAATTTGGACTTGTAGCCTCCTGGACTGTGAGAGAATAAACTTCTCTTTGTTGAAGCCATCCACTTGTGCTATTTCTGTTATAGCAGCACTAGATGACTAAGACATACTGCAAATCGAAAAAAAAATTTAAGTAGGAAGATTTTTTTAAGTCATTATAATTTTCCCACTTGATAAATATCATGACATGACATAATAAAGATGTAAACATTTTTTATCACTTTTTTCTTATATTGAATTGAAACCCCATTTTAAAATAGTAATATGGTTGAATATCTTTGTATTCATAACTGTAGGTTCCTCCATTTTGTAGAAAATATAATTAGAAAGCATACAAAAATAGTGATTGATATGAAAGTTTACATGATAAATGATCAATGTCATGGTCAGTTTTTGCCATTGAATAAGCAATGCTTGCCTGGTAAGTATGACATTTTTCCTGTTCAACATCACCCTCATATTTATTTCCTCTTTTATCTTCTTTTTCAGATATTCACATTTTTTGTAGAACCATGTATTTTATGGATTATTAAAAATAAAAAAATATATCCATTCCACCATCTAATTATTTTTATAATTTTTTAAATCAATTTTTAGCTTTAATTCTATCTAGTTAGATTAATCGTGATGATAAGCTGCTATTTTGCCCATAAATACCTTAAACTAGCTCTTTTTACAACATAAGTGTTGAATGTATTCATTGACTAAACACTAATTTTACTTGCAAAATTTGGTTATCTGTCTCTAGGTTGTCAATAACATTATACCAATAATAGTCAAGCTGTCTGTGTTCTTCTGGTTCAATCTCATACTCATTCAGATTTTCTGAATTTAGGGTATATGAACTTTAGTGAGCTTTTACCATAATGAAAATAGCATTTAAAAATATAAGCGTATTTTCTGACACATTTACACTAGGCAATCTAAAATAAATGTGTTAATTTTATAAACTCATTGTACTTAATTTCAGCTTTAAAATTAGGATTTAATGATCATAGCTTCCAAATTTTAATTTATGTCAATTGATACAGAATCAAATACTAGACCTTTTTCTTAAAAGGTCTGCTAGCTTTAAGTTTGAGTTACTTTAAGTTAATTAAGTTTGAGTTAATTCTCTTGAAATTATTCCCTTTTCTCTCCATGAAAATTGAAATGTAAGCATCTTCTAGGAAGGTCTCAGGGACTTTATGTTATGAAGTGATTTATATATTAATGCCCCGCTCTTTAAGTTCTGTGAATTTGTTTTGTTATTGCCAGTTATAGACACAGCTTTTACTACATTCAGCATTCAATGGCCAAGATCTCTAGAACCCAGGGGACTCAAACCTAGTCCACAGTCACCTTCTAAGATAGAGAACACCTCTGGCTTAGTTTATTCAAACTTCCTCATAGAGACCGTATCTCAAATCTCAAACATTTTTATAAAGACCAATGCCTAAGTTAGTTGTATAGGGCATCTGTATCACTCAAATTCATAAAGCCACATAACTGGTACTCCTTTGACTTTCTTGTATGATTCTGTATGACTTATTCTCAGCTGAGACCCTCTAAGGAGGGAGTCATTTGGGAACACTTATCTTCATATTTGTCTTTGATTTCTCTTCTTCTATCAAAAGAGCGGTGGTGGGAAGGGAGTTTGTGTGAGCATGTTTATCCTAATATTCACTTCGCTGTCTGTCTTTCTACAGGCTGCCTTTGAAAGATGGCTGAAAGGAATTTATTTGGGGTGATGGGACTTTGGCAAAAACTCAAAGGTACATTCTTTTCCAGCATCCATTTTACTAGGTCAGTTTTTAAGTACATCTATATCAGAGAATGGTAAATAATTCTATTCAAGGTAAACAATTATATTTGCAGTAATAGATAATTTTTGATATTTTTGTGGCTTATCTCAATAAAAATACATTTTTAGTATAATTTACCATCCCGTGTGTATAGAACGATGGGAGGTCAAAGGAGCTATGTCTTTGCTCCACATGTGGCCAAATTTTCCATCTTATGGAGTCAACTCCTAAATGTCTTCAGTGTCCTATCTATTCAGTCAACATATGGAAAAAGAGAGCTTGGATCATAGAAGGGAAGTTTTTGGGGCTAAACTTGGAAGTAATGCAGATCAAGTTCATGCACACATTCTATGAACTAACCATTGACTAAAGCATAGTCATATGGCCATACCTAGAACATTAGAGATACAATGCAGTTCAATTGAGCATCCAGTTTAGCTTTGCACACCACTGCTGATGGGCACCATAAATATGGGTTTTATACATGAGTTTTTAATTTGACATTATATATGCATATTGTATATATATATATCATTACATATATTCCATTACATATATGTCAAATACAAAAAAAAAAATACATCTCTATCTATGTATCTCCATCCTTCTTATTTGAAACTATTCAATTTAACTAGATATCTTGGAACTTGACAAGAAAAAGTTTAAAACTTTAATATGTTTTGTTTTTCTACTAAGTCATCGCTATTACTTGGAAAATTTATAAATGAGTATCTTAATTTAACTCTAAAATTCTGTTCTTTAAGCTAAAAAAAATCTCCTCAGGATGTGCTGAAATTCCACACCAACTTTTTTTTTTTTTTTTCTTCTTTTATGATATGAATTGTGAGGAAAAGGAAGAACCAAAATAGGCCTTCTGTTTGCACCTAAAATTTTTCTGAATGTAGGATAAATGGGCTATGGTCTCCCATATCGAGTTTGGTGATTTCTTAAGAAGACATGAAGTGAAATTATGTTCACCCTTCTGTTCGATAACAATTCCAGTTAAGAATCACATGAGTCGGAATAAGAATCACATAGCCATGGTTTAAACACAAATTCTGATCTTTAGCGATATGCCTAGATAATTTGTGGTAAAAATTTAAAAAAAATAAATAAAAGCAAAACTTTATTACTATGCAATTATTCAATAAACAGCTGCGTTTTTAAGGCTCTATGTGTTTATAAATGTTTAATGTTGGTGTTTATATCCTTGAGTAACTGCTGGTCTAATTGGGCAAAGAAACTTGGCTTTAAAAAATAACGCAATTACTTGTATCAACATACTGAATATGGCTTCTTAGAGAGACATATTGGCTAATGACTATCTCACATAGCTCAAAATCTCAGTGATAGAAAATACTCAAAAAATATTTATTGAATTAAACTGAGTTTGGCATCCCTTACCATCATTATATCAAGCACTCTTGGACTACACAGTCTTCTATTTTCTCAAATTATTCAAGTAATTCCAGGCTAAGTCTAAGCCTCAGCCCTATCATGGTCCTGCAGGAAGCTTTTAAGCATAATTACACTTCGCAGTTTGTCCCATTTTGTGGGGAGCAGATGTGGAGACTGGGATGGAAAGGTAGAAACTCAAAACCCTCAGACATTTTCTTCTGTCACTTTGCTTCTCTGCTCTTGTGTGTGTATGTATGTGTGTGTATGTCTATGTGTGTGTGTTTGTGCGTGGTGGGGATAGTTCTGATAACCTAAGAGTAGGCAATTGAAGCAAAACCAAAGACACCTGGGGACCTGGACATGGGCACACAGAAACAGCAATGGATATAACAGTGACCTCTCCATTCCCAAAACAAACACAAACAGTGGGGATAGGACATGCTTCTCTTGTCTAGAAGCAAGAAACTATGTAGCAATCTATTTACTGATAAGTCTTTGAGGACAGGAGCTAGGTCTTAATTCTTTTTATTCTGAGTGGAAGACATATAGTAAGTGCTTAGCAAACAGAAATAGACTAACTGGAAAAACAACACATACACACAACTCAAAGGACATGGATAGTTAGTTAAGATTCCCAGTTGCCTGATTTATACATCATAAAACTTTGACTCAAAATATTATATTTTCACCTAAATTTCTACCAAGAATATTTCACAACTTTTAATATTTAATCAAATAAAAGAAAATGCAGTAAGTTTTTATTTCCTATTACATGTTCGTGCATCTCTTCTGTACTTGACTATCCTGTTGATTTCAAAGAGATTTTCTCAGTAGTGGTAAAGGCAGAGGAGTAAGAAAGAGCTTCATGAAGATAATATTCTCTATTTTATGTTGTTAATTCGAAACCCAAAGGAGAAAAAGAGGAAACAGACAGAATGGATTGTGTCATAGCTCTACAAAGATTTTAAATATAGAAAAACAACTATTTTCCACAGCTATCTTTACCTTCTTATAATTCAATGATTTATATCAGAAAATTAACTACTTATTCAATACACGTTAAAGCTATTTCATAAGGCATGAAGTGCAATTTTTATGAATTAAGCACTTTAAATATCTTAAGCATTCAAAAATAAATGTAATAATCTATTCTATTTCTCCTATCCTTTTTACATTTTTTCTTTATCAATTCTGTCCCTTCTTCCTTCCCTCCTTCCCATTCAGGAATATGCAGTATATATGGAGCCCAGGAGGCACAGTAGTTAAGAGCTCGGCTGCTAACTAAAAGATTGGCAGTTTGAATTCACTAGCTGCTCCTGGAAACCCTATAAAAAAGTTTAAATGAACCTGTTGCCTTTGAGTCTATTTCGACTCATAGCAACTCTATGGGACAGAGTAGAACTGCCCCCATAGGATTTCCAAGGAATGGCTGGTGGATTCAAACTGCTGACCTTTTGGTTAGCAACCAAGCTCTTAACCACTGCACCTCTAGGGCTCCATGAGGCAGTTCTACTCTGTCCTATAAGGTCGCTATGAGTCGGAATTGACTGGATAGTAATAGGTTTAATACTATGCCTCAGACATGAAAATATATATGTTATATGTATAAAACCAAAAACCAAACCCATTGCCCTTGAGTCGATTCCGACTCATTAGCTACCCTATAGGACAGAGTAGAACTGACCCATAGGGCTTCCAAGGAGCGGCTAGTGGATTCAAACTGCCGACCTTTTGGTTAGCAGCGGCAGCTCTTAACCATAGCGCCACCAGCGCTCTGAGGCATAATATTAGGCACACTTTGTCAATATGTTAAACCTAAGAAATTGTCACCAAGGATCTTACAGTGACAATTTTTTTTTTAAATCTATTAGAAGTAGACACAAATATTCTCATTTATTTTGATTTTACATGAGAAAAAAAATGATCATTTCAATGCTTAGAACTTAAATGTTGATTTTTTTGCGTGTTTTTGCATGTGACTTAGTCTCTACAAAATAATCTTGAATTCACCAAATGATTGGAAACTTGTGACTTAACATATGTGTCTTTGATGCATTCCTAAAGATGGATAATGCAGAAATTTCCCTTTTGACAAGTTAGCTCTAAAATTTTATATACTCTGATTGTGGTATATGATTATTTATTAATGGCTCTCTCTCTTCAACATGGCGTGAGGGTTAATTTTATGTGTCCTCTTTGCTAGGCTATGATTCTCAGTGGTTTGGCCAGATACTAGACTGGTTGCTGTTCCATAATATATAATAATATAATAATATAATGTAATATAATATAATGTAATACAATGTAATGTAATGCAAAGTAATGTATTATAATGTAATCACTGTCCATTATGTGATCTGACAGGATCAAACAATCAGTTGAAAGAGGAGTTTTCAGTGGGCTGTAGTCTGCCTCTAGAATATAAATGGATATTCTAGCAGAGCTTGCTCTCTTACTAGACCCTGCACTCTTCCTGTTGCCCGACCTCCAGATCTTGGTACATAAGCCTGCAGAAATCTCTGCCACCTGAACTTCAGATTTTGGATTTGCCAGTCCCAGCAATCCCATGAGTCAGCAGAGGTCTCCAGCCTGCTGCCTGACTTTTGGATTTGGGACTTGCTGGCCCCCAAAATTATGTGAGTCATTTCCTTGAAGTAAATCTCTCTGTCTGTCTGTCTGTCTATCTATGTATCTATGTACGTCTCACTGGTTTTGCTCCTCTACAGAACACAGCTAAGACACATGGCATCTGGCATAAAGTTGGGAAGGAAAAATTTTGCTAAAGAAATATATATAGAATGATTTTATTAAAGTTTATAGTATCAAAATGTATTTTCTGGGTTTTTTTCAGGGTTACACATTTAAAATAATTATAATAAGAAACTTGAGAAAGAATATTCATTGGATTGAATAATTCTGGACGTTGATTATATTCCCTTTATGTTTTGAATGGGACCTTATGTGAATTGTTTCTTAGTACCAGACAATGATTAACTTTTAATTACTGCTTAGGATAATTTTGTACAAGTGAAATGGGCTCCTTTCTAGTATTGAAAATTGCCCATTCTGGAATTATCCAAGGTGAGGCTAGAATATCACCTGTCAGAAATGATAAGGATACTTCAATAGGTAGAAGTATACACTAAGTATTAAATAATTACTTCTGAAATACAATCAGGTCATGTTACCTCCTGTCTGAAAATCCTTCAGTGTTTCCTCTTTGCTTTCGGGACAACTCCTTAAATGTCTTACAATTCTATCGACAATTGGACTCATTTATTTATTAAGCCTCTTATCACTCATTGCCTAAAATTCTTGGCTTCAACAATTTTGTAATTTTAATTTACCAGATACACCATAATCTTGTCTCTAACCCATATAGAAGATGTTCATTTATCCTAAACTACTGTTTTCTGTTTTTCAACTTGCCTACATTTACAAATCCCCTAAATTTCACTTTCCAGCAGATAACTGTCCTACTAATGGTCTGAAACGAGGGTCAATGTCTATCATGTGTACTCCCATAGCATATAGTACTTGGACCAGAGGTAACAGTTCAACCATTGAAATGTCTACTTAATGCGTTTACATTATCCCATTACTCTATAAAAGTCTTGAACTGAATAACTGTCCCTGGTTCACTCTGCATCCCCAGCAACTGGCAGAGGGTCAGGTACTCAATATTTCATAAGTAGTATGCACACACATGCAGACACACACATGTACACACACACACTCAGGCATGGACACTCATGTCTTATTCAGAGAGGGTCAATAAGATTATTTATTTATTTCAAGTGTCAATGAGCCTTTCATGCACATGTGGGCTCTGTGTGGGCAGCCAAACTAGGAACATACCAGTGACTAAAACCACAGCAAAACATGAGAATTATTGTTAACTAATCCAAACATATGCTTATCATAGTGAGATTTGGAACACATCTTTTGATTTATCCTGACTTCACTCTCTTTTCATAGTGACTCCATGTGACAAAATAGAACTGCCCCATAGCGTTTTCTAGGCTGTAATATTTATGGGAGGATACCACCAGGTATTTCTCCCACAGAGCCACTGGATAGGTTAGAATGCCAACCTTTCAGTTAGCAGCCAAGCATTTCACCATTGTGTTACTAGGACTCAGAGTCAAAATCAACTCCACAGCAATCTAACAACAACATTATTTCTTTTATTTCTGTATAAAGGATTATGATTTTGGACATATCAGTTGGTCCACCTTTAAACCAATACATTATTTCATATTCTTAATACTAAGATAGTAATGTCATGTCTCACACAGTTGGGGAGGCTGGCAAGTCCCAAATCTGTGGGTCAGGCATCAAGCTGGAGGCTTCTCCTGACTCTTGATTACAAGAGCTGGTGAAGCCAAAATCGGCAGTTCAGGCTGAAGGCTACTGGCTCACATCCCAAGAACCAGGGGTCAGAGGATGACAAGGCGGATGCAGGATCCAGAGAAAGCTTTGCTAATATATATATATTGGATACAGCTCACACCCCCAAGGAAACTGGCTTTCAACTGGTTGACTTTCAACTTATTGGCTGCTCACGTCAGATCACAAAATGGAGGATGATTATGTAATATCTGCCAAACTACTGAGAATCATGACCTAGCCACGTTAACACATAACCTTAACCATCACAAATAGCTAAAAATGTAAAAACAAAACAAAAAATAATAATTCTTAACGATAAAATAAATTTGGTCTGGAAACATTCTGATGATACTTATAATGGAAGAATTAATCTACAGTCCTAATGAAGAAAATGTTCTCTTGAATTACAACTCTTAAGTTAAAGTATAAACTCAGTTAGTCTCATTATAGCCTCTTTCCATTTGCGTCTTACCACCTGCTCACCTGCTGTCAATGAAATTTCTTTAATTTTGAATCTTCTGTCTATAGCTAAAAACATTAAACTTCTTCCCAGTGTCTTTGCTCTGTATTGAACTAAATTTTAATTATATATGTATTGTACCATTTCTCCAAAACCTAAGAAGTTGTACATTTTACCAATTCATTTCTCTAAATAAAGCTATTTATTAAATAATTGTATGCATTTATATTTCTAAGATTGATTCATTTGGATTTTCATGAAATACGAATCTGGATGCATGACACTTTGATGTGAAGACAAGTTTATGTGTGCCTCAGTCTCACACTGTCACTGATTCTTGAGAGTTAAGTGCTATCTATACACCCCAATGCCTGGAAAACGGTGAGCTCAACAAACATTTGCTTAATTAATGAAATGGATGAATGAGCACATGTATTAAAATGTGAAGTGGGAGGTAGCAATTATCCTCTCACTTGACCAACAGATTCTAAATTGTCCATTTATATTCAAGTGCTGAATAGTTGACCTTGATAACATGAATTTGCCAAATGACTGAGGAAAAGAAAACTGCAATGTCTCTATGCTGTTCTTTCATGCAGTTTTCTTTACTAAGAGGGAAATGGGAGGTACATCTTACAAACTGTGATTTTTTTTTGCATTTATTAGAGTATACGTTTTATGTATCTCCCTCCTCTGTGTGTTATAGAAGTCGCTGGATGGCATAAACAGTTAAGCACTAGGCTACTAACTGAAAGGTTTGTGGTTTAAACTCATCTAGAGGTACCTTAGAAGAAACGCCTGGTGATCTACTTTCAAAATGTCTTAGTCATGAAATTCCTATGGAGTGCAGTTCTATTCTGAAACACATGGGTTAGCCATGAGTCAGACTCAATGGCAAACAGTTTTTGGTTTTTCTGAATGTTATTGGAACTTTAAGTCCCTCTCCTTGACTGTTGTTGTTGTTAGGTGTCATCGAGTCGGTTCCGATTCATAGCAACCCTATAGGACAGAGCAGAACTGCCCCACAGGGTTTCCAAGGAGTGGTTGGTGGATTTGAATTGCCGATCTTTCGGTTTGCAGCCAAGCTCTTTATCACTATGACGCTGGGGCTCCTGGACTATAGTGGTGCATTAAAAAAGTAAAAGGATCATACATAATTTGAACAACTGAACAAAATCTTATTTTCAAAACAAAACAATAGAGAGTTTATTTGGAGCATAGTTTTATTTAGAAGATGATCCCATGGGCTTTACTGATAGTTTTTTTTTTTCTAATTGAGAAGCAGACCAAATGCCTCCAAGAAGGGTACAATTAAAAGCTAGAAGGCGGGAACATTATCTACCAGTTTAGATCCCCTAATATTTGAGATCTGTACACAGAAATATTTACACCTCTACTCTTCTGGACCAAAGTTGCACCAGGGTCTACAACTCCAGAAGCCTTGAAGTAGTTCCTGAGGCAACATGTGGAAAAATTCATAGACATGCTTGAGGTTGACAGCCGAGGTGAATCAGTGTTTTCTAGCACAAAATAAAAATAAAAAACAAACCAATGCCACTGAGTCGACTCCAACTCATTGCGACCATGTGTGTGCTGAGTAGAACTGCGCTGAGTAGGGTTTTCAAGGCTGTTACCTTTAGGAAGCAGATCATCAGGCCTTCTGAGTGGGTTCGAACTGCCAACATTTTGGTTTGTAGTTAAGCGCTTAACCATTTGCAGTACCCAGGGACTCTTCTTCCCAGCATAGCTGAGCTGAAATCAGAGATGGGCCAAAGGGATGTGGCACTGGTACCCAAGACGCCTGCTACAACCACCTACTATGGGCACATATAAGTCCAGGTGCTTGGAATGTATCAGTGAATACCACTGACAAAATCCCTGGCCCTCATGGAAATCCTATTCTAGTAACATTAAAATGCTCAAGGTAGGTAAGGTGAAGCTGTGGTTAAACACATGCTTTTATTATTTTATTGAGATTAAAAGCTGTGAATAATTTGCAACATTTCACAATAAATCTTTCACTAAAATGCATTGTCCTGTTATGACAGTGTTTTCCTTCTGAGAAACACAGGAAATTGCACTGATACTCAATGGTAAGAAAGAACAGTGCTAGGATAGCACAATTAAATTATTTATAAATATCGTCATAATCAGAACATGACATGTTATGCAGATAATAAGTGTAAGTTTCCTTTGTACAATAGTCAAATTTTCAATATATAACATTAATAGTATCTTTCCTGAATTAAATTGAGAAGAGTGAACTTTGAAGACTTGAAGACACATTTCATTTTTGCTGCTTCACACTTTGAGTGTTATTGGAGTTTGTTTGATGTATTTTGGAGCCCTGTCATTGGGTGCATAAATATTTATTATAGTTATGTCCTCCTGGTGTATTGACCCTTTAATCATTATATAGCGTCCTATCCTTCCTTACCCTTTGTGATGGATTTTACTTTAAAGTCTTGTTTGTCAGAGATTAATATTGCCACTCCTGCTCTTTTTTGAGTGTTGTTTGCTTGATATATTTTATTCTATCCTTTGAGTTTTAGTTTGTTTATGTTTTCCAGTCTAAGGTGTGTCTCTTGTAGACAAGATATAGACAGATTGTGTTTTTTTATACAATCTGCTACTCTCTTTCTCTTTATTGGTGCATTTAGTCCATTTACATTCAGCGCAGTTATTGATATGTATGAGATTAATGTTGTCATTTTGATGTCTTTTTTGTGTGTTGTTCACAATTTCTTTGTTTTGTTTAATTGTCTGTGCTAAGTCATTTTTGTTTATGTATTTTCTTTTCATCTTTTTCATTGTTGTTGATTTTGTGTTTGCTGAGTCTTTGTATTTTTCCAGTTTTTTTATTTTGACTTGTAGGGTTGTTAGTTTCCTTTGTGGTTACTTTAATATTTACTCCTATTTTTCTAAGTTTATACCAGTCTTTTATTTCTTTATATCACCTTGACTCTCTCTCCATATGAAAAATCTATATCTACATTTTTTAAGTCCCTCTTTTTTGTTTCAGTGTTGTGATATTTTACATTTTGACATCTTTGTTTCCCTATTTTCAGTGTTGCAACTTTGATTTACTTTTGTGACTTCCCTATCTGGGTTGATATGTCATTGCTCTGTCCTGTGTTCTAGTCTTGGGTTGTTATCTGATGTCACTGATTTTCTAACTACAAGACTCCCTTTAGTATTTCTTGTAATTTTGGTTTCATTTTTGCAAATTCCCTAAGCTTCTGTTTATCTGGAAATGTCCTAATTTGCCATAATATTTGAGAGATAGTTTTGCTGGATATATAATTCTTTGCTGGCAATTTTTTTCCTTCATGTCATTATATACGTTATCCCATGCCTTCTTTCCTGCATGGTTTCTGCTGAGTAGTCTGAGCTTATTCTTATTGACTCTCCTTTGTAGATGACTTCTTGTTTATCCTTAGCCCCTCTTAAAATTCTCTTTTTATCTTTAGTTTTGGCAAGTTTGATTATGATATATCTTGGTGACTTTCTTTTGGGATCTACCTTATGTGGCATTTAATGAACATTTTGGGTAGATATCTTGTCATCTTTCACTACATCAGGGAAGTTTTCTGCCAAAGAATCTTCAACAGTTCTGTCTGTATTTTCTGTTCTCTCTCTCATTCTGGTACACCAATAACAAGTAGGTTATTCCTCTTGATAGAGTCCCACGTAATTCTTAGGGTTTCTTCATTTTTTTAAATCCTTTTATCTGATTTTTCCCCAAATAAGTTGGTGTCAAGTGCTTTATCTTCAACCTCACTAATTCTGACTTCCGTTGTCTCAATTCTGCTCCTATGACTTTCTATTGAGTTATCTAATTCTGAAATTTTATTGTTAATCTTCTGGATTTCTGATTGCTCTCTCTCTATGGATTCTTGCAACCTGTTAAATGTGTCATTATGCTCTTCTCTAATCTTTTTAATTTCCTCTATTATGTGTTCTGCGTTGTGCTTAATTTCCTTCCTAATTTTTTTAAGAGTTCTGTATATTAATCTTTTGTATTCTGCCTCCAGTAATTCCAAGAAATTTTCTTCTGCTGGAAAATTTCTAGATTCTTTGTTTTGGGAGCTTGCTGAAGCCATCATGGATTGCCTCTTTATAAGATTTTGATATTGACTGTTGTCTCTGAGCCATCAATACGTTATTATATTTATTTATTTTATGTTTGCTTACTGTGTCCTAGCTTCTTGTTTTGTTTTCATATGCCCAGAAAGGCTGCTCATATGAGCTAGTTTGATTATTGTCACCTTCGAAGCTCTAATGTCCTGTCACCAGGTGGTGACATCTCTTATTAGGTATGTGAGCTCAGGAGCCTGACCACTCCTCCTATATGGATTCAGCTCTGTTGCCCAGGTAGATAGCCACCAAGTTTATGGTGTAGGCTCTCACTTACAGTCCTAGACAGGCATAGGTGATTGGTGTAGGCACAGGCATCTGGCTGCAGCAGGGGGACACACTCTGAGCAAGGCAGCTGGCTAATGGCTGCCCCCAAGTGTCCAGGAGGAAGGTGCACCCCTGTTCCCTAGAGTGCATAGGTGGGTGAGTTTTGCAGCTGGTCTCTGAGCACCTAATACTGTTAGCTGTAAGGACTAGGGGGCACCTCTTATTCATGGGCCCCTATTGCGGGTAGCTAGGTGGCGTGGGTGGAGCCACCAGTCCTCAGGCCCCTGATGTGGGTAGGTGAAGACCCTGTTTAATGGGAAGAATAGTGTCAAATGTCAAGAATCTGCCTCTTCACTGCTGAAAGAGTTGAAGTTAGAGTTCTGGTATACACCCTGTTGTACTGTGGTAATGAAGGCCTATGTTTTTGAAATGGGCCCACATAAGTCCATGAAGGGGGAAGGGCACTCAAAGTCCGTGGATCCCTTGCGCCTGTTCCTAGGCAAAGGAGCTGTCCCTCCCTGGGTTCCTGGCTTAGGGGAGCAGACATTTTATTTTTTCCCCTGTTTGTTAATTTGTTCACTTTCCAAGGCAGGGAGAATGGCTACAGGCATGTGATGGATCCTACTTCTGGCCCAGGGGACTCAGCAATTGCTGAAGCTGGTCCAGGACCCAGTGCAGAGCAGGGGCAGGGAGGTAAATGGGAGAGAGGTTTTTCCTTAAGGGGAGTTTTTTTTAATCTGCGTGGTAAGCCGTATGCAAGTACTTATCTTTCGTGGAGGGCTGCTTCTCACTGGTTCTGGGTGGCCATGTAGAGTCTCTGGTTCTGGGTCTCTCCTGGTATGGAAAACACGCCTCCGGAGCACGGCTGCTGATCAGGCCTGAAGGGCTCAGGCTCTTGCCGGATCAGGTCTGGCAACTCTTCGCTGCTTCTGAACCATCTTTCCCTCCCCTTCCCACTCAGTCTGGTTCTTCAACTCTGCCTTTGATGTTCAGGGCTCCTAGATTGACATATATAATTGAATCACTTGTTTTTTCAGGTCTCTGTTGTAAGAATGTCGACTGGAAGTGTCTGACTACTCCACCATCTTGGCCATGCCTCCTCCATGTCATCTTCTGAATCCGGCTTGAAATACTGGCAGTTCCCTGTTGATGTACTGCTGCAACCGTTTCTGAATTATTTTCAGAGAAATTTTACTTGTGTGTGATATTAGTGATATTGTTTGATAATTTCCATATTCATTTGGATCACCTTTCTTTGGAATTTTTTCAATAAATATATTAAATATTCACATGTGCAGACCTGAGTGTTAGACTCTGAGGATATAAACGTGACTAATAAATGGTCCTTCCCAATAAAACAGTGCCCAGACTTATGTATGGGGGCAGGTAAAATGAGCTACATTAGATTATATCCACAGGTATAGGAGTTAGGATTTCAATACACATTTTCAGGGACACAGTTCAATGCATAACACCTTCTCATGAGCCTTCTACTTCCCATCTTTTTACTTATGTAATGGTTGGAGGGCTTTCAAATCAGAGTAGAAAGGAACAGACCTATTTAATTGCCAATGAATATATTTCCCTTTTTCCTCACCCACAAAATTTTTTAGAGAAACTCTCCACTTAACTAACTGGAGGAAACATTCTAGGAACCATGTAAACCATTGTCTCAATTATGGCCATAGGCTGATTGGATCAGAGAAGGCATGTCACTCAATTGGATAGTAACCAATCTATTAAATAACTGTATGCTTATATAGTCTGTCTGAAAGAGATATCCTGGAACACTCAGATCTTTGTCTTCATGATGTAAAACAAAAAATACAGAGATTTAAGACAATAGCAGATATTAAATTGGCAAGGCCATTCAGCTATTCATTGATAAAATAAATTTCTTTAAACATCTATCATGTGCCAAATTTTATTCTAAATATTAGAGATACAGTCATGGAAAAAAACGTGAATTTTTTATAATATGAAAAACATAGTGAAGAGAGCGCATTAACAAATAAATATTTCTAATGTTTAGAAATATTTAGGTCAATTCGATCCCATCTACATAGATCTTAAAAAAGCATAATGCTCAAGACAGACATTCTTTGCTAGTTAAGCAAAACTATTGTGTGATTTTAAGAAGGCGTCAGGGGATATTTTTGTCTCTCTGATGATGTCATTCCAGACTTTTCCAGGCCCCTATCTTTGTTTTCTATATGTTGGTATTGATAATATGGAAGATACCAAAAGTTAATTTGTAAAAAAAAGCATCTGAAATTTGTTTCTACAATGCCAATACTGAAATACACTGCTACAAAAAAAGTACTAGTAATTGAAAGGATTTGACCTAATATTTTAAAGAAGGTCCCAAGCTGAGAAGAATTTGACACAATGGCACTAACCTGGGTGGCAAACAATAAGTTGTACAGAGGGAGGAAATAGAGGGAGAGGGGGAATCTGTAGTTCAAAACGCCCAGGCAAATAGTAAATGTTTGTATCCAGAATAATTTTTATAATCTGGTCGGTAGAACTACTCAGTGGGCCTCAGATTTACAAAACAAAAGTGTAGCAAGCTAATGAGCATGAAGGGGAAAAGCAGGGATTCCACAGGACTTTCCTCAGCCATTTTGTTCTACTTGTCCTGAAGTTTGTGAAGTTGGTTACTCCAAGTACAAACTATTTGAATAACTTTAAAGATGTTCTACTATGTTTCAATTTTTTTGTTATAAAGTTCTGTTATCAGTTTGTCTTGAGTAAGTCATTAGCTTTGTCTTTTGAGCCAGTAAAAATATATACCTATTTTGTGGCCAGCAATTGGTTAGGTACTGAGAAAACATAAAGGAAATCTTTACGTCAGTTCCCACCCACAAGTAGTTCACCGTCTTTTTTTGGAAAAAAAAAAGATTTACATAAGTGAAGGGATTAGATTAGACTGGTGCAATGAAAGCAGTTTTAATTGAGGGATTTAGTTCATAAGACTTACATGAGTTTAAAAAAAAGAAAGTTTACCAACTCTTTTCAGTGAGAAGATTCATAGTGTTCTCTCCATGAATTCCAATTAATTCCAATTATTCCAATTAAATTGGAATAAAACCCCTAATTGATTAAATTATCAGTGAAAGAATCCTAGACTTGTACCACCCATGAAAAGAAGTAAATTACATAAAAGCATGAAATGGTAATTATCACTTTTAGTCTTATTGTGCTTTTCTTGTTTTGTTTCTATTTGTTCAGATACTGTAAAATGTTGTAATCAACATCAAATATTCCATTAGAACATTGATCATCCTCAAATTGGAAATCATTTTCATAATGACAGTAAAATATGATGCAAACATATACAAGTGAGTAAAACTTTATAGATGATGTGAAACATGAATGAGCTTTATGAGAAAATTAGTTTTTAGATAAAGAATAAATATAGAATATATTTCAGTATTTTTCAAGTGATTTTTCTATTAGTCTATATACATAAGAAGCCATGATATTTCATTCCTCTTAAACCTACTGTAGGTAAAGACAGCACAAAGTTTAGTAAAGCAAAAATAAAGTTTTATTCAGCATATATTCAAAAAGGCAAAAGTGGCAAGTGGAAAAGCATGCTGCCAGAGCTAATGTCTGCTTGCATCCTAGGAACGTTAAAGAATCATCAGTATATATTAACGTCACAAATGTGTAAAATCATTGAAAGCTTCACCTTTTCACCAATTGGTTAGAAACTACTAAATCAGTGTGATTCTATATTTTGAATCATCTTTCTTATTAATCATTGGTACAGTTTTCAATAGTGATGGCCAGAAAGGTCTTCGCTGGTCCAACAAATTTCCTATTCACTAAATGCTAACAGAAAAGGTTGAGCTCAAAGTGTTTTGTGCTCTGTCTGATTAGTTTATGTGAAAAATTCCCTAAAAGATATGTTCCAAGATTGCCCTAGCTGTTGTCTTTATATCTCAGAGCCCAGTTGATGTGTCCTGGTAAATCCAACTCTAGCTGGGTCACATTCTGTATGCTCAAGGACAGGGAATAATGGCTGCGATATTATCTCCTAAATTAAACCCAAAAAAGTGCTAGATGATGATCAGAGAAATATTTTTTTTCTCTGTGTTGCCAACTGCTTTGCCAGCACAGAGTTAAAAAGAATGTCAGTCTCATCGCGGTCCATATGCAGGGACAACCTGATGAAATAAAGGAGAGAAATAAAAATCCTATTGCAAGATAATTATGGAATCATGTACAAACCTTTAAAGGTTAATGAGCTGTCTCCAGAAGATGAATGACAGTTCTGGAATCTGTTGTTGCCTATAATCCATTTTCAACATAATCCTAGTTGTGAAGATTTGACATATTACAGGTAATTGAGGGTGAATGTTAACTATGAAAATGGTAATTTAAGTAATATGAACTCCACTGATATTAAAAGAAAGATCATTTGGTCAAGAGATGAAACAGGAGAATTTGAAATTGGTGTCTAGAAGGACCAAAGCCCACCATAATGATTAAAAACTGAAGAGGAAGACAAAAGAATTCCTTTTGAATCCATTCGTCAAGATATTAGGTCAAATGAGGCCTATCTTTTGATTATTTTCTGTGATGGTTAAGGTTGTATGTCAACTTAATTGGGCATGATTATCAGTCGTATCATGTGATCACTTCTATGATGAAATTTGATATAATGTGATTACCTCCATGATGGGATCTGCTGTGAGTAGCCAATCAGTTGAAAGGGAGTTTCCTTGGGCGTGTGGTCTGCATTAAATATAAGTGGACATTCTGCAAGGGTCCTGGGATTTTGCTTGTTTTGGATCTTGCAACTGGCTCCCGGTCATCTGACCTTCGGTTCTTGGAACTTGAGCTAGCATCTTACCTGTGGTCTTGCCTGCTGATCTTGGGATTCATCGATCTTTGCAGCCTGTGAGTAAGAACCCTGCTCTCTGAGCTACTAATCTTGGGTTTGCCAGCCACTGTGGTTATGTAAATCAGGAGAAGCCTCTATTCTGATCCACAGACTTGGGACATTCCAGCCTCTACAACCGTGTTGTGAGCCATTTTCCTTGATATAAACCCCTCTATATTTATACTAATACACTTTACTGGTTTTACTTCACTAGAGAACCCAGCGTAAGACAATTTCTCATGAGAATTTTCAAATGATAATTAAACAAAATTGTTTATTTCTAGTTGAATATTACTACAATAAGAGAGGAAAAATTATGCAAACATAAAAAATGTTTAGAAGTGTAAATTTGAAACATCTAAAATGCTTTTATAGTAGAGGAATATTGGATGATGCATGTTTGGGATGGTCTTTTCCTATTTCCTATTTGGTATAAAGTCACAAACTCTAAGAAGACAGAGGTTATAATATGGGCATTTATCAGGTGCAGTCAATTCATCAACTGAAGGAGAAGCTAAAGTTAGCATGATTTATAAAATCAAATTGGTGAAATTAGTAAAATTAAATTTTTATTTTATATAGAAATAAAATGTCTCCCAAAATATTTTAAATGCAAAGAAAAACCATGGTTATTACAAACCAGACAAACCTTGATATCAGATATAAAATATTTTTCAGAGCCATGAGAGTTGTTCTGAGCAAGGAGAAAGAAGTGAATAATAGAAGCATGATCAGAATCCCAGATATCCCAGAGATTAATCTATTTGTATTTTTATGTGCTTCCATAATGGGATATCACATTTTCATTCAGGTACTGAAGTTTCCTGCTGCTGTCAGGCATATAGTATCTTTTCAATTGTAGGTTTAAAAAATGAAAAAAAAATCAGCATTTCTACTCCAAATTTTGCAAATCCACCTGAAAGAGGAAAAGTAAATAAAGCACTTATTATGAATACTAAGGCAAGTAGATTTATCAAGTACTTTATGTTAAAAGAGACTAGCAGAGTAGACAATGGAAAATAGTCCTTAATTATTTTTTTCTTCATATGCACTTTTCTCATTTATATATGTCAGATTTTCTTAACTCCTCCCCCATGCTTCAGCTTAAAATGTTTGGAGCAGCAGGTTCAATTTTCTTTCAGAATTTTGAATATGAAATTTGAAAACAAAATCAAAGTCTCCATAAATCCAAGGAAGAAGCAAAGTTACTTAAAAGACAGGAGCTGTTGGGAAGATAAGGATATAATAAAATTTCATTCTGTTTAAAAATAATAAAGCAAGGAATGGCTTGTTGTGAGAGTGCAAAAGTAATTTTTCCATCCAATTAATTTCAAGTTATACATTAGGTTATAATTCTCACAAATGCAAGCATTATGATTTTCAGCAATACTACGTTTATAGGATGCAACTGATGAATAAGAACAAATTGAGATTGGTAGAAGGGTAATATTTGATATATGTGGGATGCATTTCCTAGCAGATCATAGGACATGGAGACATGAGATATTTATTTGAAATAGAGTGGACTGTTCTTGTTCAATCTATTTTTAACATTTCTTAATGTTTCTACACAACATTTTTCTTCCCACTACTTTCTCTTCCCAAGGAAAAGTTAAAAGTAATAGTCTGCCATGAGCTAGTGCAGATATTGTGCATCCTTGGTTTTTCAAAGAAGCCTGAGATGACTTATTTGAATAAGAGAAAAATAAATCTTTCCTGAAATCAAATTGATAATCTGATCATTAATTGTGTTTTATAAAGATAAAATTTTGTACCTTCCAGATATATCTGTGTAACCTTTTATAAAACAAGAGACATTGCAATCCCAGTATCTGCAGGAAGTTCAATCTCTGTTTTTTAGTCACACTGGGGAATGACTGCATGAATAATCATAAATTTTGGGTTTGTTTTCATTAATAGATCAACCTTCATGCATTGGTTTTTCTAGTTGACTATCATATGCTTGCTCTCTTGGAGTTGATGATTTCATTGTTTGTTATAATTTTAAGGATACTGCTTTCTTGTAGACATGTCACCATTAATATACATATTGGTTATGCTTGGCCCTCTTTACCAAAGTCACTCCTCACCCAAAGATGAGTCAGAGGCTGAATTATTGACATCTACAGCTCTGCTCAACACTTTCAAATCTTCTCATTATTAACATTGACAGCTCAACTTGATTTCAATCTTCCCAGTAAAGTCTCCCTGCTTATATAGTGTATTGGCCACAACACAAATACAGTATCCACCTTCCAGTTTTTAGTATGCGAGGAATCAGAATTGACCCAACGGTGGTAGCAAAAAACAAGGAATTATACTACATATAAGGACTAAAAACCAAAAAAAAAAAAAAAAACAAAATCAGAAATTGGTTTTTTAAAAAAAAAAAAAAAAAAACCATTGAGATGAGTCTATTACTACTCATAGCAACCCTATAAAACAGAGTAGAACTATTCCACTGCCAACATTTTGGTCAGTAGCCAATCTCTTAACTATTGCATCACTGGAAGCTATAAATATAGAGTAAGATTGCTTGGGATCAAAACCAAGAAACAATGTGTATTAGGAATGTTACCTTCATCTAGTTAACTTCTCTAATGCTCAATAATCTCATCTGTAAAGTGTTTATAATAGTAATACTGATATCACAGAGTTAGGTTGATTGTAAATGAGATGAATGTAAACATAGAAGTGTATTTAGTACATAGGAAGAACATAAATACACCTTCCCCTCATTTATCAACTGTTTCATTAACCAATATTTAGCATTTATGACAATAGTAAAAAAAAACTACTATCAGACTATTTTGTGCATTAACAACATAAGTCTGGCAGTAACGAACACCAAGGTGCAAGGCAAGAGTAACACTGGCTGTGGTGGTTAAGATTATGTGTCCACTTGGCTGGGCCACGATTCTAAGTGGTTTGGATGTTTTGTAATGATGTAATTTGGTAGTTATGTAATGATGTAGTCATCTTATATTTTGTGATCTGATGTGGTCATCCTCCATTTTTGCACAACACCAATTTCACATAGCAACCTGGTCTTTGGAAACTAACCATATTAATAAATGAGGAGAGGGCGTATTTGCCATTAATGTTATTATTTTTATTTTGTCGTTGTTAGCTGCTGTCAAGTAGGTTCTGATCCATAGATACCCTATACATGAAAGAACAAAGCACTGCTCGGTCCTGTGACACCTTCACAATTATTGTCATGCTTAAGCCCATTGTTGCAGCCACAGTGTCAATCCATCTCATTGAGGGTCTTCCTCTTTTTCACTGACTCTCTACTTTAGGAGGCATAATGTCCTTATCCAGGGACTGGGTCCTCCTGATAACATGTCAAAAATACATGAGACAAAGTCTCCCTATACTTGCTTCTAAGGAGTATTATGCCTGTACTTCTTCCAAGACAGATATGTCCATTATTTTGTCACTCCAATGTATATTCAATATTCTTTGCCAACACCATAATTCAAGGGCATCATTTTTTTTTTCAGACTTTGTATACATTGTCCAGCATTCACATGCAAGTTGATTTAAAATATCATGGCTTGGGTCAGGGGCACCTTAATCTTCAAAGTGACATCTTTGTTTTTTTAACAATATAAAGAGGTCTTTTGCAGTAGATTTGCCCAATGCAATACATTGTTTGATTTCTCGACTGCTACTTCCATGAGTGTTGATTGGGGATACAAGTAAAATGAAATCCTTGACGACTTCAATCTTTTTTCCATTTATCTTGATATTGCTTATTGGTCCAGTTGTGAGGATTTGTTTTTTTTTTTATGTTGAGGCATAATAATACTGAAGGCTATAATATTTGATCTTCATCAATAAGTGCTTCAAGTCCTCTTTGCTTTCAGCAGCAAAGTTGTGTTATCTGCATATCACAGATTGTTAATGAGTCTTCCACCAATACTGATGCCTCATTCTTCTTCATATAGTCCAGTTTGTCAGATTATTTGCTCAGCATACAGACTGAATCAGTATGGTGAAAGGATGCAACCCTGACATACATCTTTCCTGACTTTAAACCATGCAGTATCCCCTTGTTCTGTTTGAACAACTGCCTCTTGTTCTAAATACAGGTTTCTCATGAATATAATTAAGTGTTCTGGAATTCCCATTCTTCAAAATGTTACCCGTAATTTGTTATGATCCACACAGTCGAATGCCTATGCATACTCAATAAAACACAGGTAAACATCTTTCTGGTATTCTCTTCTTTCAACCAGGATCCATCTGACATCAGCGATGATATCCCTTGTTCCACGTCCTCTTCTGAATCTAGCTTGAATTTCTGGCAGTTTCCTGTTGATGTACTGCTAGAGTTGCTTTTGAATGATCTTCAGCAAAATTTTACTTGCATGTGATATTAATGATGTTGTTTCATAATTTCTGCATTCTGTTGGATCACCTTTCTTACAAATATGAATCTCTTCCAGTTAGTTGGCTAGGAAGGTATCTTCCAAATTTCTTCACATAAGCAAGTGAACACCTCCAGTGCTGTATCTGTTTGTTGAAATATCTCAACTGGTAGTCTGTCAATTCCTGGACCCTTGTTTTCCACCAATGCCTTCAGTGCAACTTGGACTTCTTCTTTCATTACCATTTGTTCTTAATCATATTCTACCTCCTGAAATGATTGAACGTTGACCAATTCTTTTTGGTACAGTGACTCTGTGTATTCCTTCCATCTGCTTTTGATGCTTCCTTCATCTTTCAATATTTCCCCCACAGAATCCTTCAATATTGCTTGAATTTTATCTTCATTTTTTTTCAGCTTGAGAAATGCCAAGGATGTTCTTCCCTTTTGGTTTTCTATCTCCAGGTCTTCGCACATTTCATTATGATACTTGGTCTTCTCGAACTGCCGTTTGCAATCTTCTGTTTAGCTCTTTTGCTTTATCATTTCTTCCATTTGTTTAGCTACTGTATGTTCAAGAGTCTCTTCAGACATTCATTAATTTAAATTTAAATAGTTATTATTCACAACCCACTCATAGTTTTTCAGGACAGTTTTTAAATCTGTATCTTACAGATGTAAAACCTTAAGCTTATAGACATTAACTGGTTAAAGGAGGCAATTGTTCAAACAGAACAAGAGGATACTTCATGGTTTAAAGTCAGGAAAGATGTATGTCAGGGTTGTAACCTTTCACCATACTTATTCAATCTGTATGCTGAGCAAATAATCTGACAAACTGGACTATATGAAGAAGAATGAGACATCTGGATCGGTGGAAGACTCATTAACAACCTGTGTTATACAGATGACACAACTTTGTTTGCTGAAAGCTAAGAGGACTTGAAGCACTTATTGATGAAGATTAAAGATTATACCCTTCAGTATTATTATGTCTTAACATAAGGAAAACAAAAATCCTCACAACTGGACCAAAAAGCAACATCATGATAAACAGAGAAAAGGTTGAAGTCGTCAAGGATTTCATTTTACTTGGATTGACAATCAACACCCATGGGAGCAGCAGTAAAGAAATCAAAGGATGTATTGCATTGGGCAAATATACTGCAAAAGACATCTTTAAAGTGTTAAAAAGCAAATATCTTACCTTGAGGACTAAGGCAAGCCTGACCCACACCATGATATTTTCAGTCACCTCACATGTATGCAATACTGGACAATGAATAAGGAAGACCAAAGAAGAATTGATGCATTTGAATTATGGTACTGGCAAAGAATATTGAATATACCATGGACTGCCAAAATAATGAACAAATCTGTCTTGGAAGAAGTACAGATAGAATACTCCTTAGAAACAAGGATGGCTAGACTTAGTTCAAGTACTTTGGACATGTGATCAGGAGGGACCAATCCCTGGAGAAGGACATTATGCTTGGTAAAATAGAGGGTCAGTGGAAAAGAGGAAGAACCTCAATAAGATGGACTGACATAATGGCTGCAACAATGGGCTCAAACAACGCAATGACTGTGAGGATGGAGCAGGATCAGGCAGTTTTTAGTTCTTTTTTACAAGGAGTGGCTATGAGTTAGAATCAACTCAGCAACACCTAACAACAATAACAACAACAATCCAAAATTATATACTGATTACAAAGGTAATCAATTTTATCATTCTTAAATGATAATTATACAAATAACTGCATTTTCCTTCTGCTGTCTCTTTTGTCATGCACTGTGGTATGGATTTTACATATTGTTCAATTTAATCTTCATACAATCTATAAATAGTTACAATCATTTCACTTATTTTAGAAAAGAACAAACTGAGATTTATCAAGAAAAAATTATCTTCTCATAGTAAGAGTGTGTTTATAGACCAGAGCTAAAGCACATCAACTTGATTCCAGAACTTTCGTTACTGTATTTTTATAAAATTAATGGTCACCTTCTACATTTCTTTGCTAATTATTCTCTCCTGCTGGGAGGTATTTTCGTAGGTGCTGCTATGCCAATTTTTTAAATGTTGCTGTAAAAAAGTAGCATAGTAAGCTTACAAAAATACCTCCTAGGGAGGAGGGAGCAATTGGCAAAAAAAAAAAAAAAAAAAAAAATCGCGTAAGACGAGTGTTATTTGCTTAAAACCACTATGTTATTCTGCCCAATCCCCAATTTAAGCCTTTTGAGCTTAGTGGTATTGCATTGACCTGCCTGTAGGCTAATTTACAATGAGTAGCCTGTGGCAAATCTGTTACTATTTTCCCAAATTTGTAAATTGTACCTCCCCACATCCTTTTCTCCTCTCTTAAGTACATTGATTCTTACTATTCTTTTTGTATTTGTTGCATCCTTTTTCCTATCTAGATATGACTCTGAGTTTTCCCAACTATAACTCAAATTTCTTACCATGGCATTTTCAAATCGCCTCTAGTAACAACCCTTATTTTCATCCAGAACCCCAGAACTTTCCTACCTGTGGCCCTTCCTTGTGCACAGAAGTTCCACCTTGCCCCTCCCTACCTCACAGACATAAAACTTGCTCATCCCTGACTCTTATAACGCATTACTTTAATACCTGATAAGATGCTTTAAGCCACTTTTTCCCTCCATTCAGATAGTTCTTTTGTTTTATATTCTGGAACTGGCTCATAGACTAAAATGCAACTCAGATTAACTTCTTCACTTAAAGAGATGTTAGCTCTTTTCTAAATGTGACACATCATGTCATTAGTGTAACAAACAAAGAGACCAAAAAATCATACTCATTTAAACTAGTAGGTATTAATCTGGGCTTGCTGGATACAAGACTATCCATGGTTAAAGCACAGAAGCTTCAAGAACTCCTGTAAATGATCTGTGTGTGTGTGTGTGTGTGTGTGTGTGTGTGTGTGTGTGTTTGTGTCTATGAGAGGTAGAGGGAGAGATAGAGAAAGAGAGATTTTTCAGGGAGGATATTCATAACTTTCATGAGATTGTTAAAGGGTCTTTGGCATAAGATTAGAAACCTTCACGCCATTATGTCACATGTTAATTCTTAAATAGAGTTTTTAATATTTACCTCCAGGGCTACCTAAAAATTACTTATTATTGTTTTTGTTTTTTTCTTCATTTTATTTTAATGTGTACAGAGTTACTTTTTTTTTTCTTGTCTGACCTCATTCCTATAAAGTTTTGCTACCTGTTCAGGCAAAGCTGAGCCTTTTGTATCATATTTTCTTTCCTGAGGCACCATTGTTTTCTGTGGAGGAAATAACACATCAAATATACAGTGTGTGTCTTTTCCAGGGTGGAGTGAGAAGGAATGTGAGTTCTGTTCTGCCTCCAGCTTTTGTCAGCCAGCAACAAGGAGAAAAAAAAAAAAAAAAAAAAAGATACAATAATCTATTGCCCAAGTGGAAAGGGAATAGGTAGCAGGTACCGTTACTTTAAAAAAAACAGTAATAGAAATTTTTGTTGCTGTTTGCTGCAGTGTTTTTCTGCCAAGATAAACACGGCTGTGTTGTATCTCACCATTTCTCTTTTTGTCTCTCTTAGGAAGCAGAAAGGTAAATGCATACCTTTTCCAATAAGTTAAATTGTCATTCTTTGAGACACATGTAGGGGAGGGAATGCTCTCAATTGTTTTTACAAATGTTAAACAGTATTTTATTTCTAGATTAAGGAAGTTGATGTGTTGGATTAGATTTTTTTCATGACTTGCCATGTTATTTACAACTTGCCAGTTGCCAGATTACAAATTTAACAATATCTCCTTTCAATGGCCATAATGTAATAAGTTTATAATTTTTTTTCACCATGTAAGTTGATATATAACATCAAGAACTCCTAATATTTTTCCTGGTTGATGGGGTGTATGTGTAAGTATGCAGTGGGCTGTATGTAATTAACTATTTTACTCTCTACCAGTAATTCAGAACAAAGCATTGTCAATAAAAGGCTGTTGGACTGTTGTTACGTGTTGTGGAGTTGGTACCGACTTACAGCACCCTTACGTACAACAGAATGAAACACTGCCTGGTCCTGCGCCAGCCTCACAATCATTGTTTTGTTTGAGCCCTACTTGTTGTTTATATTTTATCTGTTATTTAACATTTATTGAGTGATGATTGGGATTTGACAGTGCCTAAGTGGAAAAACACATTCAACTTTTGCCAAGCATCTTCAGAACAAGATATAAGTAAAAAAGAACTGACTACAAGAAAGAAAGAATTCAAATAAAGGTTTAATATCCATAATATATAAGCACTTTCCACTTAACGGCAAAAAGATTAACAATCCAATTAAAAATTTAGCAAAATTTAAATAGACATTTGTCACAGGGAAACACTTCTAGAGCAGTCAGTAAGGCAGATGCACAATATGGCTGAGTTAATGCTAATAATACTATCCGACCCTTGATCAGATTTTTGCTTAACAAGCCTTGAGGCACTAGGGAAATATTTGCCTTGGATGGTAAAAAGCAAGGTATGAAACGATGCGCCCTGAGGGGTCCTGACGCAAGTGTCCATCTGTACCCCTGAGAACGCAGGTACTCAGGGAAAGTACTGCTGCCAGTAAGGTGTTTTTGCCGAATACATGAGGAAAACGTGCTTAAACATCTTGTGATCATTGTCTAAGCAATCTGTACCTATTGTCTGTAATCTTTAATTTTAACCATTAACGACTAGTAACCAATCTTTTAAAACTGTACTCTATAGACCAATCAAGCACTCCTCCCCCTTAAATCCCGCCCTGCGCTTCCCTAATCGAAAATGCACCAACCAGAAGTATCCTGCCTTAACAGTATGATTATCCCATGCCTGGACCTCCTCTTTGGACATCGCTGTCTCATTTCTATGAGCTATGTTGTTCCCAGTTCGAACTGTAGCCTATGCCTGGTATAAACCTCTGTGAGCTTATCTTGAACAGCTTTTGTCTTCGGTACCACCGCGACACATTTCTTCAAAGAATATATGCAAATTGAAGTAACTGCAAGAAAACATGCTCAGCATGATTAGTAATCAAGGTAATGCAGATCAAAACCACAATGAGATACAACTTCACCCTCACTAGGATGGATATTATTTTAAAAAATTGGAAACTAACAAGTGCTGGAGAGGATGTAGAGAAATTGGAACCCTCATTATTGCTGGTAGAATTGTAAATTGTTGCAGCAGCTGTGGAAAACAATTTAGCAATTCTTCAAAAAGTTAAACACAGAAATACCATTTGACCTAGCAATTCTATTCCTAGGCATAAACCCAAAAGTATTTAAAGCAGCAACTCAAACAGACACATGTACACGAATGTTTACTGCAGCATTATTTAGTAAGAAGACATGATGACTATGTGCAAAGTAGTATTCTGGGACAAGAAAAGGATAGAACATTACTGGAAGAACAAACAAAATCTGAATAAAGTGTAAGAAATACTAATAAAGTATAAATAAAATCTAAAAATGTTCATTTGTTTTAAGTGTGTACTATGGTAATGTAGGGTGCTAATAGTGATGCTTGGTGAAAGTTATATGGAAACCTTACACTATCTTTACAACCACTTTATAAATCTAAAATGATATCAAAACGGTTTTTAAAAATTCATAATTTGCAGGATAGTTTAATGGAAAAAAACAAAACAAAACAGAAGAACTTCATTCTCATTACAGCTCTACTTCACACAGGTCACTTTCATTTTCTTGTTTTGAGTTTTCTAACTTGTAAAATCCAGTAATAAAACAAGGGGAGTCACCTCTGATGCTATCTTCTGTATTCTTTAAATTCATTTGTAAGATTTAAACTATATTGTACCTTGATCATAAATCTTTTTTTCAAAGGAATTGTGAGAAGCAAAGTGATTAGCGTGGTAGGCAGTCTCTAAGATGGCCTCCAAAGATCCTCACCTCCTGATATTCATGCTTTTGTTTAACCCCCTTGACTTGAGTGTAAGCTGCATTTAGTGACTCAGTTTTGCGGGACAGAATTTGATAGAAGTGATGGTATATTACTTCTGAGACTAGTTTATAGAACTCTGTAGCTTCCATCTTGGTTGCTCTCACTCTCGCCCTGGCTCCAATCTTTTTTTTTTTTTAATTGTACTTCAGGTGAAGGCTTACAGAACAAATAGTTTCTCATGAAACAGTAGTATACATATTGTTTTATGACATTGGTTAACAACCCCACAACATGTCAACCCTCTCCCTTCTCGACCTTTCTTTTG
>NW_004443970.1:4157528-4194716 GCF_000243295.1 Trichechus manatus latirostris | reverse complement strand
GACATCAACTACGCTCTTCCAATTGTGCTGCTATTCTCACTTTAGATGAAGGCTTACAGAACAAAATAGTTTCTCATTTAACAGTTAGTACACATGTTGCCCTATGACAATGGTTAACAACCTCACAACACATCAACACTATGGCTCCAATCTTTGCTCTGTCAGAGAAACCAGACGCCATGCCTTGCATGAGGCAGCCATGTGGAGATATGTATGTGATGAGGACCATCTAGTATGTGGATTTTCTATTCAAGGAGGCATTAACAGTGGTGTCTATCCTGCCTGATGATAAAATTAAAACCAAAAATTAAGCCCAGTTGAAATATTTCAGCTATAAAGAGCAAAGTAAGAAAACTGCCTTTCCTAGCAATTTTTCACAGAAAAAAAAAAAAAATGTCTGTGGAATCAAATATTATGTGGTAAGAAACTCTATTCAAATATGATTTCTTAAGGGATTATGACTTGCTTTCAGATCTTGATCACAATGATAATTGGAATGGGGTAAAGTCTTGATTATTTCTATGGTGGTCATCAGCTTCATTTCTACAAATGTGTCACATTCTCGTGTTTACTATCCTTCACAACGAAAGGTTTTCTTTTGGTGGTTTCTCCAGTTACCCCTAAATAGGAAGGATCGTTGTATATAGTTCTACTGATTTCCTGCTACAATCTTGTATCAATTTCACTTTTCCCCCTCTTCTTACCCACAACTATTCCTTGGCACAATTTTTAGAGATTAAAATATGGCTAAATAGGCTTTTGGTATAATCTAATGTGGCATTTATTACTTTCTCTAAATTCATATGCATCCATAAAATTATACTGGATCAGTATAAAGGCTTCTCTTCATAGTCATTCTACTATATAGAATATAACACCATTAAATATTGAAAAAAAATATGTACAAGTGCTATATGTTACTTAAGGATGAAACGTAAAAATGATTATAATATTTCATTAGCTTGAAATGGATATATCTAAATCATGTTAAAATTATATTATACAAGTTCTCAGAAACAGTTAATTTTTTTTTTTTTTAGGTCAAGCTTTGGAAAGTTAATTTGTGATGTATTATTTCTACTTCAAATACTTAGGTTAATAATTTGAAGATACTAATCTTAAACTTTCAAGAAAATTGATAGTTGGGCTAAAATAAACTATCATGTCATTTTTGGAATCAACTATTTAATTAAAATTATCATTCATCTTCTTGAAAGTAGCTGTAACTGACAGGCAAATTTAAACCTTCAAAAACCTACATTCCTAATGAGATTATTAAACTTAAATTATAAAAATTTAATTTTTGTTTTTTGTATTTTTCTATTATTTTATCTCAAAATATAGTTGAGAACGAATTAGTTGAGAGGAAATTCATATAAATATGAATATATGGCAATGTTACCTCAAAGATTATTTATTTATTTTTTAACTGGTAGCTCAGAAATGACTTCTGACTTTATTCTGGACATTAATCAAAATACATCTCCATTAAAAAACAACATGAAACGTGGTTTCTGTGGAGCCCTGGTACTACACTAGTTAAGAGTTTGGCTGCTAACCAAAAATGTCGGCAGTTTGAATTCACCAGCAGCTCTTTGGAAATCCTGTGGGACATTTCTACTCTGTCCTAAGGTGTTGCTGTGAGTCAGAATTCACTCAACGGCAAAGGGTTTAGGTTTTTTTTCTTTTGGTTATGGGTGCCTACAATGATTGGTATTTTTTAATGATTTTCTATTTTAGTTAATTAAATATCTAAAAAAAATTATTTGTTCTTATAAAAAAGCTTTAACTTCTATTCCGTGAGTTAACTTACACCTTCAAAGTCGAGCTTCACTTTTAACTAACGCTTATGAGCATTAACCAAACAAGACATTAAATAACTTTCCAAGCCAAAAGACTTGTGATATACTTCCAACTGTGCTCTTTTAATCGTATGATAGAATGGATTGAATTTCCTCCTAAGAGTTGAAATAAACAATCTAAAGTATAAATTCAAAAGCCACTTAAGCATATGAACTAAAATCAACATTTTTAATTTCAGTATATGAAATGTCCTTTAATTTGAAGAAAAAATAATTTGAGAAATAAGCATATATCTGTAACTGCTAAATCAGCCTCACCTTGCTGTCACAACGATTCTAACGCAGGAGAATATTGAATGAATACCCCAAGTAATAGAAAGGACAATCCTATTAAAAGGGCTGAGACACAGGTCAACTGAAATTCATGATTACATTACCTTTTCTCTTGGCAGTGCCACTGTGATGTGATAGGGGTCTGCATAGTTCAGTAAAAATGAGGAAAAGTGTAAGGATAATTCTAATTTTCATATAGATTTTCTTTGGATTTATGCAATAGCCTAGATCACATTGCTTGGAAAACCAGGAACTACTGCATTATGCCCTGTCACTTGCAAGTGTGCAAGAAACATTTTAAAGACACGTATGCAAGTACAAGCTAAAGATTCTCGAGAAATCCAAAGAGTAGAAATAAAGAATTGACAGAGTGTTAGTACTGGCAGAGGTAGTGGATTAGTTGATAAGCCAAAAAAACCTAAAAGGCTGTTTCCACTATTTGAATCCTAGTTCTGCCTGTTATTAATTATATGACTTTAAGCAAGTTATTTAACCTCTCTGTTCTTCAGTTTGTCAACTGTAAAACTGTAATAATAATCTACTTTATTAATTCATTTATACTACTTTATTATACTTTAGTGTAACAGTATCTACTTCATAAGTTTTCATAAAGTGTAGAAGAGTTAATATGCATCAAAGTACTTGAAACAGTAGCTGGTAGACAATAGGCACAAAGCTCTTGTGAATCATGTCATTGCCCTGCTTTAGTTATTAACTATAAACTTTTTTGGGGAAAGCACATATCACATCCAGGACTGTCATGTCGCCCCCCATTCTACTAAAAACTAAGTTTGCCTAGCAAATTTTTGTTGTTGTTTATTACCAAATGTTTTGAAAGTACATTCCACCCTTTCAACCTTCCGACTCCGTTCATTTTTCAGTGTTGATGAGTCGGCTTAAACTCAACAGTCTTGTACAGAATCCCATTATGTTTGATATTCAGGATGAATAGGCTTGAAAAAGCTATAGCCCTACTCTTTCAAACCTTCCACCGTCTGCATACTCTGTGGAATACCTAGGGCCCCTAGTGGTAGTTTGTAAACAATGGACCTTAAGCATCCTATGAGAACAGGATTTTCTCTCTGTACCTCACCACCCCTCCCTGCCCCTCCCCCACCTCCACTGTGGTCACCACTGCCAGATTCATCTTTCCAAAGTACTTCTCCGATCATATCACTAGCCTGATCAAAATCTTTTAAAAAGTAGGTCATTATTGTCCATCAGATTAAAGATCCTGCCATTTAAGAGCTGTCATGTGACTTAATAACTCAAGGCTTTTCCCTATCCCTGTTTCTTAATTTTAACTATTTGCACGTTTGTGGACAGTCTTTGTTAATAGTATACTTTCTGACTGAATATCTCAGCTTTACAATGCCTCAGAAATTCTAATTCATCAGCATCAACATTAACAGCAGTAACAACAGCAATAATATTAGATTGTTTCTATGTAACCCATCTCAATACTCAAAATAACCCTATTGTGATGCTTTTTTATTTTTGTTTGTTTTTTGGGGGGTAGCTTTGGAAAACAAAGTTGGTTTTATGATTTAAAAGAGTAAGTTAAAGATAGCTTATTGGTTTATTACTTAAGAATAAGCCTAACCATTGGAGGCTATGCATGTGTTAAATGCATCATTTTAGTTTACCTTATTTCATTAATTATTTTGCTTTTTTTCTTGCTGCATAACAAACCATCCAAAGATTTAATGGCTTAATAAAAAAAAAAGAAAAATAATAAATAAAAAAATAAAAAAAGAACAACAATCATGTATTTGCTTGTGATTTTGCAATTTACCCAAGGCTCAACTGGGACAGCTTTTCTCTTCTTCATGGGGCCTCAGCTGTGTGGAACAACTGAATTCTGGAGGATTCATTTCTAAGATGACCCATTCATGTGGCTAGAAATTTGGTACTGATTGTCAGCTAGGAGATCACATAAGGCTGTCCAGGGAAATTTCTTTCTAGTTGAGCTTCCTCTAAGCTGAGTTCTAATAGAGAGAAGTGGAAACTACTGTTCTTCTGCTCAGAAGCTGGGCCCGGAATTTGCACAGGTTATTCCCCAAGTACTCCACTTGGTGAATACTGTCAGTGACCCAGTCCTGATTCAAAGGAGAATAACAAGTAATTTGTAACCGTCTTTAATTTGCCACATGAATAGAACCAAAACGTGAGATTGATAAAAAACTTTTTCTATTATAGTTGTTCTTTAATGACATTTCATAAAATAAGTATTCTTTCTACCCAGAATATTCATTATAGCATTTTTTTTCAAGGAGAAACCTATGTAAATCCACTAACTATGATATTTACCTATTCAATTTTATAAATTGCATATTACAACAGATTTGTATATCAGTGTTTATAAAAAGATTCCTAGGTCTGTTTTTATGAAATAGTTATGGAAACTGTTTTCCTGTTTACAAAAGCTGTACAAGTCAATTGTAGAAAATTTGGAAAACTAAGAAATAGAGTTATAATCATCTGCATTCCCAAAACTGACCAATAATTACTTCTTTAATCTGATTATTTTATTTAAATGTTAGGAATGTTTTCATATATTAAGTATACTTTTACAATATAACTTTTAGTGGCTGCATTTTATTTAATTCCTTAAGGTATATCATAATTTATCTACCACTTGCTATCTGAATGGGTCTCAAATTACTTGTCTTTAAAATGGACATAGTTGTAAGTACTACTGTTAATTAATGTTGTTTTTGTTAGGTGTCATCGAGTCGATTCCAACTCATAATGGCCCTATGAACAACAGAACAAAACACTGCCCAGCCCTGTGCCATCCTCACCATTGTTGCTATGATTGAGCCCATTGTTGTAGCCACTGTGTCAGTCCGTCTCATTGAGGGTTTTCCTCTTTCTCCCTGACTTTCTACTTTAAAAAGTATGATGTCCTTCTTCAGGGACTGATCCCTTCTGACAACATGTCCAAAATATATGTGAGATGCAGTCTCACCATCCTTGCTTCAAAGGAGCATTCTTGTTGTACTTCTTCCAACACAGATTCATTTGTTCTTTTGTCAGTCAATGGTATATTCAATATTATTTGCCAACACCACAATTCAAAGGCATCAATTCTTCTTTGGTCTTCCTTATTCATTGACCAGCATTCGCAAGCACATGAGGTGATTGAAAACACCATGACTTGGGTCAGGCACATTTTAGTCCTCAAGGTGATATTTTTGCTTTTTAACATGTTAAAGAGATCTCTTGCAGCCAGTTTGCCCAGTGCAATGGGTCTTTTGATTTCTTGAATGCTGCTTCCACGAGTGTCAGTTGTGGATCCAAGTAAAATGAAATCCTTGACAACCTCAATCTTTTCTCCTTTTATCATGATGTTGCTTATTGGTCCAGTTGTGAGGATTTTTGTTTTCTTTTTGTTGAGGTATAATGCATACTGAAGGCTGTGGTCTTTGATCTTCATCAGTAAGAACTTCAAGTTCTGTTCACTTTCAGAAGCAAAGTTGTGTCATCTGCATAACCCAGGTTGTTAATGAGTCTTCCTGCAAACCTGATGCCCTGTTCTTCTTCCTATTGTCCAGGTTCTCAGATTATTTGCTCAGCATACAGATTGAATAGGTATGGTGAAAGGATACAACCCTAATGCACACCTTTCCTGACTTCAAGCCATGCAGTGTCCCCTTTTTTCTGTTCAAATGACTGTCTCTTGATCCATGTACAGATTCCTCATGAGCACAGTTAAGTGTTCTGGAATTCCTATTCTCCACAATGTTATCCATAATTTGTTATGATCCACACAGTCGAATGCCATAGCATAGTCAATAAAACACAGGTAAACATCTTTCTGGTATTCTCTGCTTTCAGCCAGGATCCATCAGCAAAGATATCCCTGGTTTCATGTCCTCTTCTAAATCCAGCTTGAATTTCTGGCAGTTCCTTATCGATATACAGCTGCAGCTGCTTTTGAATGATCTGCATCAAAATTTTGCTTCCATGATATAAATGATTTTATTCAGTAATTTCTGCATTTGGTTGGAACACCTTTCTTGGGAATAGGCATAAATATGGATCTCTTCCAGTTAGTTGGCCAGGTAGCTGTCTTCCAAATTTCTTGGCATAGATGAGTAAGCACTTCTAGTGCTGCATCCATTTGTTGAAACATCTCAGTTGGTATTCCGTCAATCCCTGGAGCCTTGTTTTTTGAGAATGCCTTCAGTGCAGCTTGAATTTCTTCCTTCAGTACCTTCAGTTCCTGATCATAGGTTACTTCCTGAAATGGTTGAACATTGACCAGTTCTTTTCAGTATAGTGACTCTGTGTATTCCTTCCATTTTCTTTTGATGCTTCCTGCGTCATTTAATAGTTTCCCTGTAGAATCCCTTCAGTACTGCAACTCGAGGTTTGAATTTTTTCTTCAGTTCTTTTCAATTTGAGGAAAGCCAAGCGTGTTCTTCTCCTCTGGTTTTCTATCTCCAGGTCTTTGCACATGTCATCATAATACTTTACTTTGTCTTCTCAAGCTGCCCTTTGAAATCTTCTGTTCAGCTCCTTTACTTCATCATTTTTTCCCTTTGCTTTAGCTGCTCAACATTTAAGAGCAAGTTTCAGGATCTCTTCTGACATACATTTTGGTCTTTTCCTTCTTTCCTATCTTGTTAATTACCCCTTGCTTTCTTCATCTATGATGTACTTGATGTCATTCCACAACTCGTGTGGTCTTCTGTCATTAGTCTTCCACGCATCAAATTCTTGACATGGTCTCTAAATTCAGGTGGGATATACTCAAGGTCATACTTTGGCTTTCTTGGACTTGTTCTATTTTTCTTCAGTTTAAACTTGAACTTGCACACGAGCAATTGATGGTGTGTTCCACAGTCGGTCCCTGGCCTTATTCTGACTGATGATACTGAGATTTTCCATCGTTTCTTTCCACAGATGTAGTTGATTTGATTCCTGTGTATTCCATCTGGTGAATTCCATGCATATAGTCACCATTTATGTTGGTGAAAAAAGGTATTTGCAATGAAGAAGTCATTGATGTTGCAAAATTCAATCACGGGATCTCCAGAGTCTTTTCTATCACCCAGGCCATATTTTCCAACTACCAATCCTTCTTCTTTGTTTCCAATTTTTGCTTTCCAATCACTAGTAATTATTAGTGCATTCTGATTGCATGTTTGATCAATTTCAGACTGTAGAAGTTGTTAAAAGTCTTCAATTTCTTCATCTTTGGCGTTAGTGATTGATGCATAAATCTGAATAATAGCCATATTAACTGGTCTTCCTTGTAAGCATATGGGTATTATCCTATACTTACAGTGTTGTACTTCAGGATAGATCTTGAAATGTTCTTTTTGACAATGAATGCAATGCCATTTGTCTTCAAGTTGTCATTCCCAGCATAGTAGGCCATATGATTGTCCTATTCAAAATGGCCAATACCAGTCCATTTCAGCTCACTAATGCCTAGGATATTGATCTTTATGAGTTCCAGCTCATTTTTGACAATTTCTAATTTTCCTAGATTCATACGTCATACATTCCACATCCGATTATTAATGGATGTTTGCATCTGTATCTTCTCATTTTGAATCGTGCCACATCAGCAAATGAAGGTCCTGAAAGCTTGACTCCATACACTCCATTAACGTCGACTCCACTTTGACGTGGCAGCTCTTCCCCAGTTGTCTTCTGAGTGCCTTCCAACCTGAGGGACTCATCCTCTGGCACTATATCAGACAATGTTCCACTGCTATTCATAAAGTTTTCATTGGCTAATTCTTTTCAGAAGTAGACTGCCAGGTCCTTCTTCCTAGTCTGTCTTAGTCTGGAGGCTCAGCTGAAACCTGTCTGCCATGGGTGACCCTGCTTGTATCTGAATACTGGTGGCATACCTTCCAGCATCACAGCAAAACACAAGCCCCCACAGTAGAAAAAACTGACAGATGTGTGGGAGCTTAAGGTAATTGAGAATATTAAATTAGGTAATAGATTGTGATTTAACACAATTCCAGATTGATAGTAAACATTCAACAAGTGTTAGCTATTGTTATTATTTAATATGTGTAAGTTTAAAAAAAAAATCTCCTTTTTGGTTTTAATTCCTTTTCCATCTTCAATTTATATCATGTAAATTTAGGGAAGTTGAATTATTGAAAGCTGCACTAGGCACACAATTAAGATTTTAAATTCAGGAGTCATTTTTAAATTGCTTTTTAAGCATAACTAATTTAACTAGATTTTCTATGTTTTTCCTCCAAGCAAATTAAATTCCCAGAATCCCTTCTCATTCTTTCCTATTTCGAGGTCTCAGTTCAATAGTTTTCTAAGTAAAGACTTAGCAAATCCTTTCAATTACATATTGCTATATGCATACAGTCTCATTTATCGCTCTTTATAGAACTTATAGGTTTCTTTTGCCCTGAACCATCTCTTTAGGTATTGAAACATATTTTCTAACAAAATAATTCAAATTTTAAATCTACGACTAAAAAAAATTACTCCTAACTTGCAATGGTAATTAATTAAAAACTAGGTAAAAAGTACTACTTAGAAACTCTGCATAATTATTAAGATTTAGTTTTTTTGCATAAATATGTCTTCTGATTTTTCATTTGGATCAAAATGTATTTCTTTGTAACACAGCAGGTAAATATCTATACACAATTCAAAACTATGAATTTCTTCTCTAAATGCAAGCTCACATTATTATTTAATCTTCCATTCACTGGTATAAGACTTAAACTAAAAGAATTTTGTGATTTGTATAATGTGCTGTTAGTGCAAGATCTTGATTATCCAGGCAAAGACTCTAGGTCATATTGCTGAGATATGATCCTTTCACAGAGAAAGAACTGAAGACATTCTCTTGAATTTTACTTTGGCTTTATCAATTTTATTTACTGGATAAAAACCAGAAACCAAACCTATTACCATCAAGTTGACTCCTACTCATAGCAACCCTGTAGTTTCGTTAAATACAGAGTATATAAAATTTTCCTGTTTTGTGCATTGTTGGATATTTTGATAATATTCTAATAGTATATTCAATAGTATGCACATTTGTTGTCATAGAACTATGAAAAAAATGATTATAAAAAGTGATAAAATCCTACAAATTATTGGCACATCTTTAGTGATCAATATAACTTCTAACACTCTTCTGAGACGCATATCCATGTAATACCAAAAACTTTGGTGTTGATTTGTTTAAATAGAATAATGCTTGGAACATATAGTATAGGCAATAAATTCTAGCTGGTCTTCATATATTTGTGAATATTATTATTCTATATTAGGGATCAGATAGCTTTCAAATATTATGCTAAATCTGCTCTACGAGAGAACTGTAGTGAGGATCTAAAACTGTGTTCTTGAACCAAAGTCAATATATCAATTAGCGATGTAGTTCAAAAGAGTAGTAAAAGAGGTTAGCAATGTATCAATGCTATGTATCAATCATGCACAAAAATTCACATTCTCAAAACTAATGTTTCTCACTTTTAATTCCTCTTTGAATTCATTATTTTTCTATTAACCAAGCTTCTTGCAGCTGTAATAAATAAAAACCAAACTCAAAACGGCTCAAAACGGCCAAAGGGTTTGGGAGGGAGTATTGATTTGGTTGGCTTATATAACTGGAACCCTCAGTGTTACATCAATGATCAGGAACAATGGCTTAAAGCTATATTCTGGGATCTATTTATATCTCTCCCTTGGATCTGTGTTGTCTTCATTTACATACACCATCTCTCCAAATGTGACCAACAACACCTCCAGGCTATTATATTATCATTTATAAACCCCAACTAAAAAGAAGCATCTTTCGTCATAGTTCCAGAAAGAATTGCACAGCTACTCTCATTCACTTAACTTGGAATACCTACCTATCTCTGTACTTGGGGAGGGGCATGACCATCAACAGAATAACACATTCTAATGGTATGAACTCATAGTTGGAATCAACTTCACAAAAAATTTTTTTAATCGTATGAAGGTATTGAACATCAAGGGAAATGGGAAGTTTAGGGTGCTGCCACTTAAAGATGGGTGAAACAACAAATGGTCACATTGAATTTGTACAGTTAAAATGGTGAATTTTGTGGTACATAAATTATATCTCAATAAATACATGAAAAAGAAACAAGTTTAGGGAGTTTTTACAAGAAAGAGAGAGGGAGCAAGGAAAGGAGAATGAGACAGAGAGAGAGAGAGAAGGCATAGAATGAGTGTGTAACTATAATTGTTATTGCTGTTGTTAGCTGCCTTTGAGCCTGCTCGCCACTCATGGTGACCCAATGCACAATAGAAAGAAATGGAGCATTGAGATCCTGCGATCCGTAGAGTTTTCACTGGCTGATTTTTAGAAGAAGACACTATCATCAAGTCTTTCTTTCTAGTCTTAGTCTAGGAGCTCTGCTGAACCCTCTTCTGCATTATTGAAACAAACAAACCTGTTGCAATCAAATTGATTCCAACTCACAGTGATCCTATAGGACAGAATAGAACTGCTCCATAGGGTTTCCAAGGAGCAGCTGATGGATTCGAACTGCTGACCTTCTGGTTAGCAGCCAAGCTCTTAACCACTGTGCCACTAGGAATTTTTCTGCATTATAGCAAAACACAATCCACCACTGACAGATGAGTGGTGGCTGTGCATGAGGTATGTTGGCTGGGAATCCTAGGTCTCCAGCTTGGAAGGAGAGAACTCTACAACTGAACCACCAATGCTTCAGCATAAATATAATTGCATTCTGAGTTTTCATTGACAACTTCACTCACCAGTGGCAAAATAATGAATGGTTTCTCATAAATGCTACAACTTTCATTTTTGAAATTACTGAAAGTATAAGATTAACAGAATAAGTTATCGCTGCACTAGATGTATTAAAATAATTTTTCCCTAGCAATTCAGCTAAGAATGTAAGTATTTTTAAATAGAGTAGTAAAAGTTTGAATTAATGAAGTCTAAGCAAAAACTCCAAACTCTTAAACTGCAGTGACTAGAGACATAATATTCTTTATTTCTTTAAAAAAAAAAAAAAAAAAAAGACAAGAATAGCTTAGAATGTCAAGGCAATATTTTTTTCTCGATAATTTTCTTTCAAAACAAAAATAATAGTTTCCCCACTTGAATTAAAAAGACCATGTCTGTGGCAACAAACAGACTTGCCAAATTAAGGCACTCCTTACTTCAAGCTTTCTGGGCAGTCTAATCTTTCTACATTCTGTACCTACAGGTACAGAACACTCAGCTTGCGATTTTTCCAGATACCTAATTCCAATTATTGTCAGTGATAGTGTGAGGAGATTTCAGTGACTTATAAGAAAACTATTGAGCTTTTTTATATGAGCACAGGATCCATATATTAAATGATGGCTTTTACTGGGTGCAAATGCCAGGTTTTACACATTAATAAATAGAGAAAAAATCAAATTTTTATTACTGACACAAGGTGATCTGATATCACAAGGTGATCAATTGAGAATCCATCATAAAGGGATTCTACTTCCTTATTGAAAATAATAGAAATTAAAATTTTATTTTTTGCCTATTTTATTCCCATTTAACTGTCTTCTTTGCTTCTATTTATTACTCTACACAATATTTTCTAACAGATTTTCCTATTTGATTTCTTGAAAAGAGTGTTTCATATGTGAATTTCATTAGACACATTTCTTATTATCTGAATTAATTTGCAAATTATGTCAAGGATGTGCCCAAGTGAAGTTCTTCAAAAATGAGCAGTATAAGATTTCATCTTAATAATTTTCCTTTTTTTAATTATAAATTATTTTTAGTTATAGAAACAATACATAAAAACTCAAGCTATACAAAACTCTGTAAATTTAAAAAATAATGTTTACGTTTTTGCCATTATCAGTTCCCTCCTCACTTTCAACCACTTCATTCCCACGCCATGAGTAACTATGATAAAAAGTTAGATGTATATTATTTCAGATCTTTTACTAGAAACACAACAGGCACACACACAACTTGATTTAACATGATTATTCTAGACTTATGGATCTACGAGGAGATTTTTTTTTTTCTACTCAGTAGTTCATTAATTAGTACAGCAAATGTCATCTTGTCTGTTTAGATATTTCATGGTGTTCCATACAAAACATATACCATAATTTCCTTTCTCAGGTACATTTTGGTTATAGTTGTTTTTGTCTTTTTTTCGTATTGAAAAATATTGCCGTAAATATATTTTACACGTATGCATCACACTTATGCAAATTATTACTTAAAACAGATTCCTAGCAGTAAATTTGGAGGATCAAAACGTTAATAAATTTATAATTTTGATAGGTATTATCAAATTCATCTTCAAAAACTTTGTAACATATATTATTCTCCTTTGTTTTTATTCACTCAATACTGAATAAAATTGTTCATTATGAATAATTATTAATAATATAAATCATAATTTGTTGATTCAGTACTAATTTTTTATGTTTTGGCAAAAGTATCAAAAAATTTTTTTAAGAGGAAAGCAGTTATGTTAATAATGCAAAATTTTTCCTAGCATCTTAGTAAAAATTTATCTTGGCAGAGAGTGCGGGGATAAGATGTTTGCTAAGCAACTGCCTGCCCACCAATCTTGAGAAGACTTTCCCACATCAGTCTGGAGACACAGTTTTGACTTGTTGTCTTCTCACATCAGAAACCTACAGCTCAGTGAATTGAGCCATAAAATCTGTTGTCATGGAGTCGATTCTGACTCCTAGAAACCCTATAGGACACATTAGAACTGCCCTATAGGGTTTCCAAGGAATGGCTGGTGGATTCGAACTGCCCACCTTTTTGGTTAGCAGTCGAGCTCTTAACCACTGCACCACCAGGGCTCTGAATTGAGACTTAGTCCACCTAAAATGAGGTTGGATAATTCACTTTTTCCTTTTTATGACCATTTTCATTTGTATTACACATAAACACCTAGGATTATTGACATGGCATTGACTGCTAAATTAAAGGATCTTAACAAAACTGTAGGTATTCTTTCTACTCTGGTCAGTATTTTTATTTTTCCCAGGTTTATTCATTGATGTATCCCAAGAGGCACAGTGGTTAAGAGCTCAGCTGCTAACCAAAAGGTTAGCAGTTCAGATCCACAAGCTGCTCCTTGGAAACCCTATAAGGCCGTTCTACTCTGTCCTATAGGGTTGCTATGAGTCGGAATCGACTCAATGGCAACTGGTTTTTGTTTTGTTTTGTTTTGGTTTGGTTTTCATTGATATTTACAGTAACACCACTGATTTTGGTCTTTTAAAAATTACAATATTTTTGTGAAAGAAATAAAAGCTTATTAATTAATTACTATTAATTTTTATTATTATCACACAAGTTGGCTTTCCTTTGGTGCACTCTTATTAAATGATTTCTCTTTTGTTTCTCTAACTTTTAGAGGTTTGGCCTTACTGGTGGTGTCCGTGACACCTGCCTCTTTGTGTTTAATTAATTGAACGGTTATTCCCTTTTCCAAGTAAAAAATAAAGATGTACTACGAGACCTTTTAACTGTATCCAGAAGAGATTAGCAGTGCCCTTGCCTGGTGTTACATCTCTGAAATGAAAGAGGCTGTAACTCTTGATCTCTAACCTCCCCTCCTTTCTGATCTTCCTTTTCCTCATTACTCACCTCTCTCTCGTTCAGCTATTTTTTTCTCCACTTTCAAAAGCACTTTCATGCCCTGAGAGGTTTGTGTTTCTATAGGACTTTTCTTTCGAAAGCAGTTCAAAACACTTACCTGTCATCACTTGGTTAATTCTGATAGCTCGGTAGTAACATCTCCAAGTAGAAAGTCTGTATTGATAGTACTATTTTACAGTGAATCTGAGGAATAAAGAAACCAAATATACTTTTAAGGACACATTGCAAGGGAGAAATAGAATCAGTAATAAACTTCTACTTTTGAAGTCATTCTTCAACAGCTATGTACGAAGTATCTCTCCTTTGTCAGGGCTCATGTATGACAGAATTGATTCCTTTTTATTTCTCCCAAATAAAATATATATTTGTAAGCATGGAAAGAGACATAATGTATTACTAGGATTGATGTATTATTATTCAAGAACAGGTAAATTTCTTTGCATATGTTTCTGCTTTTATTTTCATTTTTAATCAGTAATAAAACAAAGAGCTCACCAATCTCTCATTTCCTCTCATTTGGCCAAAATTTTACTGCGGAGCTCTGACAAAGACGAGATCAACAATGACTCAGTGAGGCTTCTTGTTAGCTGCTGAATCTCTGCTAATACTTGGCGGTTTTAAAAGCAGTTTTTCAAAAACTTTAAGACTTTAAAGAAAAACTCTTCTTTCAGCTTGCACAATTTAGGATTTGTAAAGTATTTTCATATGAATTATCCTAACAATCTTAACCCATCGTTATCTGTTAGTTTGTTGAACTGTGGTGGGTTGCATGTTGCTATTATGCTTGAAGCTATGCCACCTGTATTTCAAATACCAGTAGGGTTGCCCATAGTGAACAGGTTTCAGTGGAGCTTGTACACTAAGACAGATAGGAAAAATGACCTGGAGATCTACTTTCAAAAATTAGTCAATGAAAACTCTATGGATCTCAACAGAATATTATCTGATGTACTGCTAGGAGATGAGCACCCTAGGTTGGAAGGCAATGATAGACTCCAGCATGCCAGTAATCGTGAGGATGGCACTGGAACAGACAGCATTTTGTTCTGTTATACGTGTGGTCGCCATGAGTCAGAGTCAACTCAAAGCAACTAACAACAACAATTTTAACAGCCGTTTGAGATATGTATTATTATTATTATTCACATTTTTAAATGAGGAAATTGGAATGAGAAAGTTTATATAATTTTAAATACATAATGATGTCTTACTCCTTAAATGCAAGAGATGAAATTAAAATCCACACTTTATAGCTGCTGGTCAGTGACTTTTGCATGTTAATAAAAATAATATTTATTAAGGTTTTACAATATGCCAGGAACTTTTCTAAGTGTTTTTCATGTATTATCCCATTTAATCATCACCCACACTAAATGAAGTAGCTATTAACAGTGTTCTAGACTCATAGGTGACAAATGCTAGACAGGATCCCACAATTTACTTATAGTGAAAATGAGAATCAAACTCACATAGTCAGATTGCATAGTCAACACCCACAACTATGACACCTACTTTCTGTTGCTTTTGGACCCTAATTAAACCCAAATTGACAAAGATTTGGTTTTATACTTTATTAATCTAATTATTACCAACATAGAGCAGTTGTTTTTTCAGTCCTCAAAAACTCTCCTGTACACTATGTCCACGACGAAGTTATGATGTATCCTTACTGCCTCCCTCATCAAACTGTGGTCAGCTTAGCAGGAGGAACAGCTTCACCTGGAAACTTGCGAGAAATGCAGTACCTCAGTCCCCACCTTCCAGACCTACTGCTTCAGAACCTTCATTTTAATAAGATCTCCAGGTGATTTACGTACATTAAAATTTGACAATCACTGCTTTAGTGTATCAACCATATGCAAAAACATTTTTGAAAACTACAGTCACATTTAAGAATATTTCAGTTATTTTTATCTGGTAAGTTCTCCGACTGTTATTTATAATTATAGAATTTTTTTTTTCCTGGTAATGTCTTTAAATTTGCAGTGTTCCAAATTTTATGAAGAAAAAAATATGAGAATGATTATTTTATCTTTATTGGGGTTATTTTTGACTTAGTGCTTTAGATTTCTTCTTATTAAGTTTCAATCAGATCGACTCTATTGATGCCCAAAGTACTTTGTATATCTCTGTATTGATACACGCAATACATCTACAATACATGCTACTTGTTAGATGAGGAGTGAGGAAGATGTTAGTTTAGAAAACTTGAAGCCTGAATCAGATGCTTGTTTCCTTGGAAACATTCAAAAGAATATGCAAGAAAGCCATTGGAGATAATAATGTACATAAGCAGTTCTTTTTTTGTTTCGTTTTGTTAAATTTGAGCATTAAAGTACAATGATACACTATTCTGTAGAGTGTCTTGAATTTTTAGAAATTTCATTAACAACTGATTGACACTCAATCTGTATTCTACTTTAATATGGCCGGAGGAAATTTTGACTGTAACTTTGTGTTATGGATGTCTTTAGAAAGAAAAAGAAGCCCCACATATACATTTGTATCCTCATAAAATGTAGATACATAAGGAAAAAGAAATAAATAAAGCAAAAGTCAGTTAGTCCTGTTGATCATGCTGTATCTCTCCAGTCCCTTCCACTACGGAGGTTATGAATGCAATCTTACATCTCTAACCATAATAATTTACTTTTATGCATTGTATCTTTAAATTTCTTTGCTTCATATTGTTGGAGGATTATAGATTTTAAGAGAGTGTATTACCTGTTAAAGTAAGACTAGTGTTCTGTCTACATTTTTACCCTCAGGCAGTAAGGTGATAAATGGACATGAATTTTGCCTCTGAGAGTTCCATAAGCTGGTATTGTCCTGACATTGCAAAGTGTTTACCACGAAAGTCCTCAACATCCATCACACAGGGCCAGCCTTTACCGGATTCTAATTCTACTGACATTGAAATCTGAAGCTCTCTGTGAGTCATTTATCACATTTATTAAAATGTTCCATTGTGGATTAGAATAGCAATTCACTATTATTTCATAGTGCTACCCAAGGGGCATTCAATGCAGCAAATCCTAATGCTTTATTGAAATAGTAGTTTGGTTTTAATAAATGATTCTTCACACAGGTACCTTTCTTTCAATTATGAAATGTGATGTTGGCATTTTAAATCTGACATCTATGACCAAGATTATGTAAATCCCTTAGTTTAATATTCCATTTTTCTGTCCTATTTTATTCTCACTATTTTAACAAGGATATGTCAACTGGATTAATTAGGCTATTGTGTATGGGATATCTTTTCAAATTCTTTTTTTTTTTTTTTTTGAAATGAAGTCTTATGTTCAACATATAATGAAAACATTGAAATAAATAAATGTTATATTTCTAAAGAAAATACAAAAATTGAAAGAAATTAAGTATTTACATAATAGATACATCATTTCTGAATAAAGCTAGTTATTTTGTACAATAAGCTTTCCCCCAAACCACATTTAGTTATTTTTTTTAGAAACCTGTGACTATATCACAGCCTACTCCAAAGCTTGCTCACACTCTCTATCTCTTTTACTTTTGTGCTCACTCTTCCTCTCTCTCATCATGAATTATGTTATTTATATGCTATCTGAATAGAAAATAGATTTTAAAAATCTGTTAAAAAATAATAAAGTAAAATAATGCGTTTCTAACTGAATGTACTTGTCATATATTATTTACAAAGTATATGAGAGTTCTTGTTTAAGAATATCCATCTTAATTTTCTATATATAGGGCTGAAGTACGTGGCAAATAATTTTCTAAAAGTTGTAAATCTCATTTTCCTACTTGTAGATACAACTAAATAACCAAATCACTGTGATTCCAAAGCAAGAGGAACTCTTCTACTTTTGATAGAATAAAGACTTATAATTTTAAGTAAGATATAAGATTATAGAAGGTATAAATGGATGTTTCATTTGATAATGGAAATATACTATAGATGTATAAATATTTTTCATACTTATTACATATCCTCCTTAGTCAATAAAGTGATTGAGTTACAGGCTGAATTATTTAGCCAAAGTTCACAGCAAATGAGAAGAGACAGAAATATGGCATTTAACTGAGAGATCTTAAGTCTATTTCCAATTCTAAATTATGCTTAGTTCTCAACCTTGACATGTCCCTTTAAATATCTGCTTATGTTTTCTTTTCAGACAAGAAAATTTATATATATATATATATATATACATACATACATATATATTCTCCCTAAATTCGAATCTGATAGAGTAACTTTGCAGCAAGTTAGCATCCTGAACCAAAGGAAATTTAAGTTTGAAGGTGAACTTAATTCTTTGCTCTGCCATCTGATCATTCTAAAAATCTTTATGGAAAATTCCAGGTGAATCTGATCTCTATTTTTAGCAATGAGAAAGAAAAATGGCCTATTATTAGATTTATACCAGACAGCAAAGAGAATGCTAGATAGACCACAGAGTGAATATGTAGAGGTAAAATGAGGGAGATGAGTGGAAAGAAGGGATTTTCTGCCTAAATTTAAGCAAGACTTAACCACTATTCCTCATTTTTATCTTGTCTTATGTGAAATCATTGGTCTTCAAAGTAGAGACAAAGTGGATTTTGTTTCAGAAGATTGTGTCATCTAGAAATTGTGATTCCAATCAAATGTCATAAATGTAGGAGAAAGAGGAAACTCTATTCACAGGCCTTCGTTTGTTCTAAAGAATTAACATGTGGCAGTTGATCTGGAAATTGCCGTAAGGAGTTCGTGGATTTACCCTGGTTTCTAAGAAGAATATCTGTCAGTGATACAGGTAAATTAAAAAAAAAAAAAAAGAAATCTGAACAAAGCATGGCAGAGACAGGCTGTAATGCAGCACCTGTGCTCTTTGGCAGCATGAATTATATTTTTTCCTCCAATATTCTGAAATCTGAATTGTGAGAGGCAGTAGAGACTCCAAAGTCATGCAAGATTCTGACACACATACAGTTCACCAGATGGGAAAATCAAAATCACTGGCCATGTGATATTCTATGTATATAAACATCTGACAATAAATATTAAGTTCAATTAATGATGACTTATTAGAAAGGAAGTTAAATAGACAAGTAATCACAGTTCAGAATCAAAAAATATAAAAGTATACCATCCCTTTTTCTGAGAAGAATAGGTCTATTTAGAAATTTAAGGAGCCTTGGTTACACAATGGTTAAGTGCTAAGCTGCTAACAGGAAGGTCCGTGGTTAGAACCTACCCATTTCTCAGTGGAAGAAAAGACCTGAAGGATCTGCTCCTATAAAGATTACAGCCTAGTTAACCCTTTGGGGAAGTTCTACTCTGTCATATTAAGGTCACTATGAGTCAGAATCAACTCAACTGCATACAACACAACATCTAGAAATCATTTGTTAAACAAATTATTTTTATCAATAATAACTATTTTTACAGGATAAATGAATTCTCTATTTCACACTCGAAAAGAAGGCTGCTGCAATGTATATTTCAGTTTACACTATTTTAAACCTGTCAAGGTGAGACAATATTATCTTTTTTGCTACACACATTCCAGGCCATCTGAGAGTAGTTGAAAAATGATGACCCTAAGTTATAGGTAATTAAATACCCAAAAGAAAATGAGGATTGAAAATAAGAAAACCTGATAACGCAGGAAAAAAAAAAGAAAGAAAGAAAGACAATTGAAGTTGAATTTTGTTTCATGGGGTCTTTCATGTGACTTCCTATTGCAGAAATGCATTATTAATGCCCAGGAAAAGAATTTTTAAATAACTGCCATTAAAATACTACCATCAAAAATATTTACAGCCTCATGAAGAAAACATGAGTCTAGCCACATAGTGATAACAGATTTTTCCATTGTCGTCGTAGGTGCCGTTTAGTTGGTTTCAACTCTTAGTGACCCTATGTACTACGGAACAAAACACTGCCCAGTCCTGCGCGCAATCGTTACGCTTGAGCCCATCCTTGCAGCCACTGTGTCAATACGTTTCGTTCAGGGTCTTCCTCTTTTTCGCTGACACTGTACTTTACCAAGAATGATGTCTCCCTCCAGGGACTGATCCCTCCTGACAACTTGTCCAAAGTATGTAAGTATGTAGTCCCGCCATCCTTGCTTCCAAGGAGCACTCTGGTTGTACTTCTTCCAAGACAGAGTTGTTCCTTCTTTTGGCAGTCCATGGTATATTCGATATATTTCGTCAACACCACAATTCAAAGTCATGAATTCTTCTTGGGTCTTCCTTATTCATTGTCCAGCTTTCAAATGCATATGATGAGATTGAAAATACCATGGCTTGAGTCAGGCGCACCATCGTCTTCAAGGTGATATCTTTACTTTTCAAAGCTTTAAAGAGGTCTTTTGCAGAAGATTTGCCCGGTGCAATGTGTCTTTTGATTTCTTGACTGCTGCGTCCATGGGTGCTGATTGTGGATCCAAGTAAAATGAAATCCTTGACAACCTCAATCTTTTCTTCATTTACCATATGTTGTTATTGGTCCAGTTGTAAGGATTTTTGCTTTCTTTATGTTGAGGTGTAATCCATACTGAAGGCTGTGGTCTTTGATCTTCATCAGTAAGTGCTTCAAGTCCCCTTCACTTTCAGCAAGCAGGGTTGTGTCATCTGCATAACTCAGGTTGTTATGAGTTCTCCTCCTATTCTGATGACTTGTTCTTCTTTATTTAGTCCAGCTTCTCAGATTATTTGCTCAGCATACAGATTGAATAGGTATGGTGAAAGGATACAACCTTAAGGCACACCTTCCCTGACTTTAAGACATGCAACAGCCACTTGTTCTGTCCAAACAACTGCCTCTTGATCTATGTACAGTTTCCTCATGAGAACAATTAAGTGTTCTGGAATTTCCATTCTTTGTAATGTTATCCATAATTTTTTATGATTCACACAGTTGAATGCCTTTGGATAGTCAATAAAACACAGGTAAACATCTTTCTGGTATTCTCTGTTTTCAGCCAGGATCCATCTGATATCAGCAATGCTATCCCTGGTGCCATATCCTCTTCTGAATTCAGCCTGAATTTCTGGCAGTTCCCTATAGACATATTGCTGCAGCCACTTTTGAATGATCTCCGGCAAAATTTTACTTGTGTGTGATATTAATGACACTGTTCTATAATTTCCACATTGAGTTGGATTGCCTTTCTTGGGAATAAGCATAAATATGGATCTCTTCCAGACAGGTGACCAGGTGGCTATCTTCCAAATTTCTTGGCATAGATGAGTGAGTACTTCCAGTGCTACATCCATTTGTTGAAACATCTCAATTGATATTCCATCAATTCCTGGAGCCTTGTTTTTCACCAATGCCTTAAGTACAGCTTGGATTTCTTCCTTCAGTACCATTGGTTCCTGATCATATGTGACCTGTTGAAATGGTTGAAAGTCGACCAATTCTTTTTGGTATAGTGACTCTGCATATTCCTTCTATCTTCTTTTGATACTTCTTGCGTTGTTTAATATTTTCCCCATAGAATCTTTCACTGTTGCAACTCAAGGCTTGAATTTTTCTTCAGTTCTTTCAGCTTGAGAAGAGCCAAGCATGTTCTTCCCTTTTGGTTTTCTATATCCAGCTCTTTGCACATGTCATTATAATATTTTCCTTTGTATTTTTGAGACACCCTTTGAAATCTTCTGTTTTGTTCTTTTACTTCATTTCTTTCTTTTGCTTTAGCTACTCGACATTCAAGATCAAGTTTCAGAGTCTCTTCTGACATCCATTTTGGTCTTTTCTTTCTTTCTGGTCTTTTTAATGACCTCTTGCTTTCTTCATGTATAATATCCTTCATGTCATTCCACAACTTCTCTAGTCTTCAGTCATTAGTGTTCAATGCGTCAAATCTATTCTGGAGATGGTCTCTAAATTCAAGTGAGATATATTCAAGGTCATACTTTGGCTCTCGTGAGCTTGTTCTAATTTTCTTCAGTGTCAACTTAAATTTGCATATGAGCAATTAATGGTCTGTTCTGCAGTTGCCCTCTGGCCTTGTTCTGATGGATGATATTGAGCTTTTGCATCTCTCTTTCCACAGATGCAGTCGATTTGATTCCTGTGTATTCCATCTGGCAAAGTCCATGTGTATGGTCTCTGTTTATGCTGCTGAAAAAAGGTATTTGCAATGAAGAAGTAGTTGGTCCTGCAAAATTCAGTCATATGATCTCCAACATCTTTTCTATCACCAAGGCCATATTTTCCAACTATCAATCCTTCTTCGTTTCCAACTTTTGCATTCCAATCACCAGTAATTATCATCACATCCTGATTGTATGATAGATCAATTTCAAACTACAGCAACTGGTAAAAATCTTCAATTTCTTCATCTTTGGCCTTAGTGATTGTTGTGTAAATTTGAATAATAATTGACTAGTCTTCCTTGTAGGCATACAGATATTATCCTATCACTTACAGCATTGTACTTCAGGACAGATCTTGAAATGTTCTTTTTGACAATGAATGCAAAGCCATTTCTCTTCAAGTTGTCATTCCCAGCATAGTAGACCATATGATTGTCCTTTTCAAAATGACCAATACTAGTCCATTTCAGCTCACTAATGCTTAGGATATCAATCTTTATGAGTTCCGTTTCATTTTTGACAATTTCCAATTTTCTTAGATTCATACTTCACACGTTCCAGGTTCTGATTATTAATGGATGTTTGCAGCTGCATCTTCTCATTAGCAAATGAAGGTCCTGAAAACTTGACTCCATCCATTTCATTAAGGTCAACTCTACTTTGAGGAGGCAGCTCTTCCCCAGTTGTCTTTTGAGTGGCTTCAAACGGGGGGGCGGGGAGCTCATCTTCCACCCCTGTATCAGACAGTGTTCCACTTCTATTTATAAGATTTTCATTGGCTAATTCTTTTCAGAAGTAAACTGCAGAGTCTTTCTTCCTAGTCTGTCTTAGTCTAGAAGTTCAACTGAAAGCTGTCCACCGTGGGTGACACTGCTGGTATCCAAATACCTGTGGCATACCTTCCAGCATCACAGCAACTTGCAAGCCCCCACAGTACAACAAACTGACAGACACATTGCTGCCCATTTAATGCCCATAAAAGTTTGGTGTTTCCCTTCTCTGTAAAGTAACATTTGAAGGTTAAAAATAGGATTTAATTAATGATAAATATCAACTTGGATGATTTATAATATGGATGATTTTCATAATTGTGTTTTTGAATAAACATGAGGAAGAAGAAATTAATTTGCCAAGTAAACAATTGCTAGTTTAAAATAAATGGGTTGAGTACAAGTTCATCTAAATCATGAAATGTATACATTTCTTAGGATAATGATCCCTGGTGGTGCAAATGTTAAGCGCTTGACCGCTAACTGACAAGTTGGGTGTTGAAACACACCTAGCAGTTCTGCTGTAGAAAGAACTGGCCATCTGCTCATGTAAAGATTAAAAAAAAAAAAAATGCTGTCCAGTCGATTGCATCTCATAGTGACCTTATATGACACGTAGAACTGTCGCATAGGCTTTCCAAGGCTGTAAACTTTATGAGATCAGATAACCAGGTCTTTTCTACTGCTGAGTGGATGATAGGTTCAAACCACCAACATTTTGGTTAGCATCCGAGCACTTAACCACTTTCCATTCAGGGTTCAGATAAGAAAATTCTATGGGACAGTTCTACTCAGTCATGTGGGGTCACTATGAGTCACAATCAACTCATCATCACCTAACAACAATAACAATAGCAACAACAATGAACCAAGAGTTACCAGTATTCCATTGCAATTAAAAGGATAGGCTTTGGGGGTAAAATTCCAAGGGCTATACTCCACTACACACTAAGTATAACAGAAAATATACTTACTATGTTTGAGCCTCATTGATTTGTTGTGATAATTAGGGATGTCAGCACATGCAAAATCACCTAAACTACGCCAAGACATAAATTATAATAAATCATGGTTACTAGTTATGAAAAAGGATATATTGTGAAATCAGATTTCAAATTATAATCAAAGTCTACATTATGAAGATACAGCATTGTTCAGAATTAAAGTTATAAACTGAGCATTTATATTAATAAAAAATGAAATAACATTTTTTTTCACTCTAAGATTTGGGCAACTAAAATAACAGGCATTAGGAGATGATTTAGGTGATCTTGCATTTGGTTATAACTTTTTAGATACAACACCGAAAGACACAACTCATTTTAAAAAATGGAAAATTTAAATTTCATTAAAATTAAAATGTTCCACTCTGCAAGAGACACTACTAAAGGAACAAAAAGACAACCCACAGACTGGGAGAAAATCTTTGTAAAACACATATCTTATAAAAGACTAATATGCAAAATATACAAAAGACGCTTAAAACTGGGCAACTGACTGAAAGGGATTCATATTTATACACATTCCAAAGAAAGGTGATCCAATAGAATGCAGAAATTATCAAACAATATCATTAATATCACACATAAGTAAAATTTTGCTGAAGATCATTCAAAAGCAGTTGCAGCAATACATTGACAGGGAACTGCCAAAAATTCAAGCCAGATTCAGAAGAGAACATGTAACTGGGGATATTGACTTTCTTTTTGAACAAAAATTTTGATAAAATGTTCCCTGAAAATATTTTAGAGAGTATATTCTCTTAAAGATAAGTTCTATTCTTTTCAGTGTTTGGTATTTGATATATGTTACTTAGATTTAATCAATTAATATATATTATATCATTCTTTGCTAAACTTTTTACTATTGCTGCTGAGATTTAATTGCCCAGGAAAATTTAAAATTAGACTTGAATTTCACCATTCCATTTGTGTAACTATGTGTAATGAGTGAAACATTAACACCAAAGACATTTTTGTTTGGGTATAAATTACTTACTTTAATGAATACCTTGTCTTGAAAAAAAAAACAGTATTGCATAATTATGAAATCAATTTGGAAGAATGATAAATATACTTTTCTTTCTTATGCTGTTTTAGAATTAAAATATGCTTGGAACTACTTATTTACATAGTGACTCAAAGTCAAAATCTGCTGTATTGGTCTCTTTCTGTTTTTGTTAGTTGACTTTGAGTTGGCCCCAACTCATGGTGAACTTATGTACAACAGAACAAAACATTGCCCAGTCCTGCAATGTCTCTGTGATCTTTAATATGTGTCATGGACTGAATTATGTTCCCCCAAAAATACTTGCATCAATTTGGCTGGGCCATGATTCCCAGTATTGTGTGGTTGTCCTCCATTTTGTGGTTGTAATTTATGTTAAAGAGGATTGTGGTGGGATTGCGTAACACCATTACTAAGGCCACATCCCTGATTCAATGTAAAGGGAGTTTCCTTAGGGTGTGGCCTGCACCACCTTTTATCTTGCAAGAGATAAAAGGAAAGGGAAGTAAGCAGAGTTGGGGACATCATACCACCAAGAAAGCAGTGCCAGGAGCAGAGCACATCCTTTGGACCTGGGGTCCCTGTGCAGAGAAGCTCCTAATCTGGGGGGAAGGTTGATAAGGCCGACAGAGACAGAAAGCCTTCCCCTGGAACTGACACCCTGAATTTGGACTTCTAGCCTACCAGACTGCGAAAAAATAAATTTCTCTTTGTTAAAGCCATACACTGTGGTATTTCTGTTGGAGCAGCACTAGATGACTAAGACAATGTGTTTGAGCCCATTGTTGTGGCTATTGTGTCAATCCATTTTCTTGAGGGTTTCTCTTGTTTTTGGTGACCCTCTATCAAACATGATGTCCTTTTCTAGTGAATAGTCTTTCCTGCTGACTTGTCCAAAATTTTGCCATCTTCGCTTCAAAAGAGCATTCTGATTTTATTTCTTCTAAGACTGGTATATTTTTTTAATTCTGGAAGTCCATGGCATATTCAATATTCTTCATGAACACCACAATTCAAATGCATCAGTTATTTTCCTGTCTTCATTTTTTGTTGTCCAGCTTTCACATGCATATGAGGCTGTTTAAAAGATCATGGCCTGGGTCACCTTATTGACCAAAGTGACATATTTGCTTTTCAAAATTTTCAAGAGGTCTTTCCAAGCAGATTTCCCCAATGCAATATGTTGTTTGATTTCTTGATTGCTGCTTCCATGGGCATTGATTGTTGTTCCAAGTAGAATGAAATCCTTGAAAACTTCAAATTTTTCCTCATTTGTCATGTTGTTGCTTATTAGTCCAGTTGTGAGAATTTGTGTTTTCTCTGTGTTCAGATGTAATCCAAACTAAAGGCTGTGGTCTTCTATCTACCTTCATCAGTAAGTGCTTCAAGTCATCTTCATTTCAGGCAAGGAAGGTTGAGTCATCTGTATATCACAGGTTGTTAAAAAGTCTTTCTCCAATCCTGATGCCACTTTTGTCTCCATATAGAATGGTTTCTCAGATGATTTGTTCAGCCTACAGATGGAATAAGTGTGGTGAAAGGATACAATCCTGCCTCATATCTTTTCCAATTTTAAATCATGCAGTATCCCCTTGTTCTGTTTGAATTACTACTTCTTGATCCATGTACAGATTCTACCTGAGCACAATTAAGTGTCTGCAATTCTCTTTCTTTATAATTCTCATTCCATAATTGGTTATAATCTACACAGTCAAATGTTTTCAGTCAAGATCCATCTGATATCAGTAATGATATCCTTTGTCCATGTCCTCTGCTGAATATAGCTTGAACATCTGATAATACCTTGTCAATGTACAGCTACACTCATTTTTGAATTATTTTCAGCACAATTTTGCCAGCTTGTGATATTAATGATATGATAGGATAATTTCTGCATTTTATTTGGTAGCCTTTCTTTGAAAGGGGCACCAATATGAATTGCTTCCAGTTGCTTGGCCAAGTAGGTGATTTCCAAATTTTTCGACATAGACTAGTAAGCACTTCCAGCATTGTATCAGTTTGCTGAAGCATCTCAATTGGTATTCTGTTAGTACTTGGATACTTGTTTTTCATCAATGCCTTCAGTGCACCTTAAACTTCTTCCTTCAGTACCAGTGGTTATAGATCATATGCTGCTTCCTGAAAGAGTTGAACATCAGCCAGCTCTTTTTTCTATAGTGACTGTGTATTCCTTCCACCTTCTTTTGATGTCTTCTACACTCTGCATTTTTTTGCCCATGTTGTTGTCAGGTACTGTCAAGTTGTTTCTGACTTATAGTGATCCTAAGTACAACAGAACAAAACCCTGCCCGGTCCTTTGCCATCCTCACAATCATGTTTGAGCCCATTGTTGCAGCCACTGTGTCAATCCATCTCTTCCAGGGTCTTCCTTTTTTTGTGCTGACTCTCTGCTTTACCAAGCATGATGTCCTTCTCCAGGGACTTGTCCCTCTGATAACATGTCCAAAGTACATGAGATGAAGTCTCACCACGCTTGTTTCCAAGGAGCACTCTGGCTGTACTTCCTCCAATACAGACTTGCTCATTCTTCTGGCAGTCCACAGTATATTCAATATTCTTTCCCAACACCATAATTCAAAGGCATCATTTCTTTTTCAGTCTTCCTTATTCATTGTCCAGCTTTTTCATACATATGAGGCAATTGAAAATACCGTAGCTGGATCAGGTGCACCTTATTCCTCCAAGTGACATCTTTGTTATTTAACACTTTAAAGAGGTCTTTTGCAGCAGATTTGCCCAATAAAATGCCTCCTTTGATTTTTTGGCTGCTACTTCCATGGGCATTGATTATGAATGCAAGCAAAATGAAATCCTTGACAACTTCAATCTTTTCTCCATTTATCATGTTGCTATTTATTGGTCCAATTGTGAGGATTTTTGTTTATTTTTATGTCAAGGTGTAATCAATACTGATAGCTGTAGTCTTTCATTTTTATCAGCAAGTGCTTCAAGTCCTGTTTGCTTTCATCAAGCAAGTTTACTTATCTGCATATTGTAGGTTGTTAGTAAGTTTTCCACAAATTTTGATGCTGCTTTCTTCTTCATATAGTCCAGCTTCTCAGATTATTTGCTCAGCATACAGACTGAATAAATATGATGAAAGGCTACAACCCTGATGCACACCTTTCTTGATTTCTTTTTTTATTGTACTTTAGATGAAGGTTTAAAGAACAAACAGGTTCTCATTACACAGTTAGTACATATATTGTTTTATGACACTGGTTAACAACCCCATGACATGTCAGTACTCTCCCTTCTCAACCCTGGGTTCCCTATTGCCAGCTTTCTTGTGCCCTCCTGCCTTGTAGCCCTTGCCCCTGGGCCAGTGTTCTCCTTTAGTCTCAGTTTGTCCTATGGGCCTGTCTAATCTTTGGCTAAAAGGTGAAATTCCCAAGTGACTTCATTACTGAGCTAAAAGGGTGTCCAGGCCATAATCTTCGGGTTTCTCCAGTCTCCATCAGGCCAGTAAGTCTGGTTTGTTTTGTTTTGTTTTTTTGAGTTAGAGTTTTGTTCTACATTTTCCTCCAGTTCTGTCCAGGGCCTTCTATTGTGATCCCTGTCGGAGCAGTCAATGGTGGTAAGTGGACACCAGCTGTTTGTACTGGAATCAGTCTGGTAGAGGCCGTGGTAGTTGTGGTCTATTAGTCCTTTGGACTAATCATTCCCTTGTGTCTTTAGTTTTCTTCACTTTCCCTTGCTCCTGAAGGGAGTAGACAAGTGGAATATCTTAGATGGTCACCCATAGGCTTTTAAGACCCCAGACCCTACTCAACAAAGTAGAATGTAGAACATTTTCTTTATAAACTATGTTATGTCAATTGAGCTAGATGTTCCCTGAGACCATGGTCCCCACAGACCTCAGCCTAGTAATCTGATCCCTCGGGAAGTTTGGATTTGTCCATGAAGCCTCCATGACCTTACTCTGAACAAGTTGTGCTTGCTTCCCCAGTGTTGTGTACTGTCTTACCCCTCACCAAAGTTACGACTTATCTATTGTCTATTTAGTGTCTTCCCACTCTCACGCCTCCCCTCGCTCATAACCATCAAAGATTGTTTCTTTTTGTGTGTAAACCTTTCCATGAGTTTTTATAGTAATCATCTCATACAATATTTGTCCTTCTATGATTGACTTATTTCACTCAGCATAATGCCCTCCAAATTCATCCATATTGTGAGATGCTTCGCAGATTCATCATTGTCCTTTATTGTTATTTAGTACTCCTTTGTGTGTATGTACCATAGTTTGTTTATCCATTCATCTGTTGATGGGCATCTAGGTTATTTCCATCTTTTTGCTATTGTGAACAATGCTGCAGAGAACTTGGGTGTGCATATGTCTGTTCATGTGACGGCTCTTATTTCTCTAGGATATATTCCTAGGAGTGGAATTGCTGGATCATACGGTATTTCTATTTCTAGCTTTCTAAGGAAGCACCATATCCTTTTCCAAAATGGTTGTATCATTTTGCATTCCCACCAGCAGTGCGTAAAAGTTCCAATCTCTCCGCAGCCTCTCCAACATTTGTTATTTCCTGTTTTTTTGATTTGTGCCAATAATGCCGGGGTGAGATGGTATCTCGTTGTGGTTTTGCTTTGCATTTCTCTAATGGCTAGTGATCACAGGCATTTCCTCATGTGTCTGTTAGCCACTTCAATGTCTTCTCTGGTGAAGTGTCTGTTCATTTCCTTTGCCCATTTTTTAATTGGATTATTTTGTTTTTTTGTTGTAGAGGTGTTAGATTTTCCTGTAGATTTTAGAGATTAGACCTTTGTCTGATTTGTAATGGCCAAAATTTTTTTCTCCATCTGTAGGTTTTCTTTGTACTCTTTTGGTGAAATCTTTTGATGAGCATAAGTGTTTAATTTTTGGAAGATGCCAGTTATCTAGCTTATTTTCTGGAGTTTGTATGTTGTTAGTTATGGTTTATATCCTATTAATACTGTGTATTAAGGTCTCTAGAGTTGATCTTATTTTTTCTTCTATGATCTTTATAGTTTTTGGTTTTATAGTTAGGTCTTTAATGCATTTTGAATTAGTTTTTGTGTATGGTGTGAGGTATGGGTCCTGTTTCTTTTTTTTTGAAGATGGACATCAGGTTTTGCCCGCACCATTTGTTATAAAGACTGTCTTTTCCCCTTTTGATGAACTTTGGGTCCTTGTTGAAGATCACGTGACAGTAGGCTGATGGATTTACATCTGGGTTCTCAATTTTGTTCCATTGGCCAATGTATCTGTCATTGTACCAGTACCAGGCTGTTTTGACTACTGTAGCTGTATATTAGTTCTGAGGTCAGGTACTGCGAGTCCTCCTACTTTGTTCTTCTTCAATAATGCTATACTTATCCATTTTGGTCTTTTCTTTCACTCCTGTCTTTTTAATAATCTCTTGCTTTCTTCAAGTATGATGTCCTTGCTGTCTTCACACAAGATTGTACTTTGGCTCTCATGGACTAGTTTTAATTTTCTTCAACTTCAACTTCTACTTGAGCATGAGCGATTGATGATCTGTTCCATAGTCAGCCTCTAGTTTTTTTCTAACTGATGATACTGAGCTTTTCCATCATCTCTTTCCACAAATGTATTCAATTTCATTCCTGTGTTTCCATACGATGAAAGCAATGTGTATAGTCTCCCTTTATGTTGTTGAAAAAACGTATTTGCAATGAATAGGGTTTGGTGTTGCAAAATTCTATCATGTGATTGCTAGCGTTGTTTCTATCACCAAGGCAGTATTTGCTGACTACCAATACTTCTTCATTTCCAACTATCACATTACAATCACCAGTAATTATCAATGCTTTTTTTTTTTTGGAGTACCAGTGGAAAAGCTTCCAGTATCACAGCAACTTGCAAGCCACCACAGTACCACAACCTGACAGAGGTATGGTGGTTTTTTGCACATAGAATCCTTCAATATTGTAACTCAAGGCTTAAATTTTCTCCTCAGCTTTTTCAGCTTCAAAAGTATCAATCTTGCTCTTCCCTTTTGATTTTCTAACTCTAGATTCTTACATGTTTCATTACAATACTTTACCTTGTCTTCTTGAGCCACCTTTTGACATCTCTGTTCAGCAGTTTTACTTCATCATTTCTTCAATCTGCTTTAGTTACAATGCTCTAGAGAGGAAGTTTCATAGTCTCTTCTGACATACATTTGGATTTTCCCTTCTTTTTCATGTTTTTAATAACCTATCACTTTAATCATATATGATGGACTCAATGTCATTCTGCGACTCTTCTGGTCTCTGGTCAGTTAGTGTTTGTGAATCCAATCTATTCTTGAGACGATCTCTAAATTCACACAGGATCAGGATTGGAGGAAAACTCATTAACAACCTGTGATATGCAGATGACACAACCTTGCTTGCTGACAATGAAGAGAACTTGAAGCACTTACTGATGAAGATAAAAGACTACAGCCTTCAGTATGGATTATACCTCAATGTAAAGAAAAAAAAAAAAAAAAAACTCCTTGCAACTGGACCAATAAGCAACGTGGTGATAAAGGGAGAAAAGATTGAAGTAGTCAAGGATTTCATTTTACTTGGATACACGATCAACACTCATGGAAGCAGCAGTTAAGAAATCAAATAATGCATTGCTTTGGACAAATCTGCTGCAAAAGGTCTCTTTTAACTTGTTAAAAAGCAAAGATGTTACCTAGAAGACTAAGGTGTGCCTCACCCAAGCCATGGTGTTTCAATTGTCTCATAAGCATGTGAAAGCTGGGCAAGAATAAGGAAGACAGAAGAAGAATTTACACCTTTGAATTATGGTGTTGGCAAAGAATATTGAATATACAGTGGACTGCCAAAAGAATGAAGAAATCTATCTTGGAAGAATTACAGCCAGAATGCTCATTAGTAGCAAGGATGGTGAAACTACATTCCACATACTTTGGACAGGTTATCAGGAGGGATCAGTACCTAGAGAAGGACATCATGCTTGGTAAGTAGAGGGTCATCGAAAAAGACAAAGACCATCAAGGAGATGGATTGACACGGTGGCTGCAACAATGGGCTCAAATATAACAATTATTTTGAGGATGGCGCAGGACCAGGTAGTGTTTTGTTCTGTTTTACATAGGGTCACTATGAGTTGGAACCAACTCTAAGGCACCTAAAAACAACATTATATTCAGTGTTGTACTTTGACTCTTGTGGACTTGCTTTATTATTCTTCAGATTCAATTTGAATGTATACATGAGCAATTGGTCTGTTTTGCAGTTAGCCCCTGCTTTTATCTTGATTGATATTATTGAACTTCTCCATCAGCTTTTCTCCACAGACATAATTGATTTAATTCTTTTGTAATCCATCCAGCAAGGTCCATGTATATAGGTGTCCACTGAGTTGTTGAAATCTTTTAGTTCTTTAAACAGTAGAAATAGATATGTCTGATTCCTATTCATCTGAGTCAAATGAAATATGTTGTATTTATTTGCCTTACTTCTTTCAAAGGTCAAATATACAAATATGGTCAAATATTCAAGTATGGTTGTACATTGGGTAAGATTATGGGAAACTGACTGAGAAAACCTAGACTGGTGCCCAGGTTTCCCACTTAATAGGATTAATGAGAAATTTATCCAATCTCTTTAACCCTCAGTTATCTCATAAACTTACTTAATGTGAGGTAAAATAAGTCATATAAATTCCTGATTGTGCCCATGAATGGCAATTTCTCATGGTTTAGTGTATGATGATATATTGATTAGACTTAGATTATTTTATGTTACTTTCATCTAAATACTTGTTTACTTGATATCATATGACTGAGAGAGCTGAATTAAATATCCCTTATATTTATATTTTTCTATATATTTTGCCCCATTCTTGTAGGTATTACCTTATTATGTTAAATTTTACAGTTCATTGATATTATAACATTTCTCGTTCTGGATTATATATTTTATAATTAAAGATAAACATGTTTGCAATTTTTAACCCTTATTTAATTTAGTTTCATTTGAAGATAATGTGTCCTGGATTTAAAGTATTTATTTGCTCATACTTAAAATTTCCAAACTTCCATAACTTTTTTTTAATGAAGCATATTATCAAACTTAACATATGAGGGTTTTTGTTTATTTTTTGTGTGTGTGATTAATCTATAAGTCCTTTTATTTATAGAGGTGAGTTTAACCGAATCATACTTATTATTGTCACAGATACATTTAGTTGACATTTTTTTATAATTCATACTGTCCATTATCTTTATTGTAGGTTTTTTTAAAACTTTTTATATTCTTTGCACCCTCTCCCCAGTACATTGTTTCTTGTGGTTTTTAAGATCTTAAGGTTTGTACTTTTTCATTTTCTTCTGTACCTGAATTTGCGTTTGTCAGTATATAAAATCCTTTAGTTACACTTTCTTTTTGTTAATATTATTTTCTTTCTTTCATTCTTTCTTATTCTTTCTTCCTTTTTCCCTTTCTTCCTTTCTCTCTTCCATCCTTGCTTCCACCCTTCCTTCATTTTTCTTAGACTTTGGTAGATAGTTCTGTGCTGTATTCCACAACTGAAAGTTACTCTGAATTAATTTGAAAAAAAATCTGATTATGTGATTATTTTGTCCTTATTAATGATTCAAATTTTCACTTGGTGGCTGTAATCTTTTATTTCTTACCTTTCAAGATCACTAACATTACTTGTAAAAGTCTCATTGCTGATGGTTCTGTATCAATATTTCTTGTGTTTGTAAGTAAGTTCTTGAATTAGAAGCTAAATTTTTTGGAAGAAATCAACCATGTTATATATTTTCTTTGCCTCTCTTCTACATCAATCATTTCTTTGCTCATATCTGTATTTGAGTCTTCACTCTCTTCAACTTTTTGCTTATTTGTTCTGCACTGTAACAACTTCTGACTTTATCTTCATTTTTGTGATATTGTTTTTTCTTTACTCCTTTTCTTTAATTATCTTGTTTATATTACATCTTTAATACTCTGTGTGTCTTTGCATAGTGCTCTTATTGTATAATGGAAATCTACTTGTTAAGTTTTTGTTTTTACAACTTTAGAGAAATATTTGGTCAAAAATATTATCTGTCCAATTAGCAAAATCAAACCCATTGCCATCAAGTCCATTCCAACTCATAGAACCCTGTAGGACAGAGTAGAACTGGTCTATAGGGTTACCAAGGAGCACCTGATGGATTTCAACTACTGACCTTTTTGGTCAGCAGCTATAGCTCTTAACCACTACACCACCAGGGTTTCCTGTCCAACGACAGTATTTTTAAATTGTAAAAATAAAGAGAACACAATATTTACCAGTTCGATATTTTTCAAGTACAATTAATAAAAGTGATTACATTTTGACTCATGTTCTGTATCTGCCATAGTTATTCATTCTTTCCTTGACATTATTTTTGCCTGTTTAAAAAAAATTCCTTTTTATATATGTACAGATCCTATTCTGATCAATTTAAACGTTTTACTTTTGGAATGAGGTACATTCTGGATGGACTAGCTTTTAGTAAAAAGTTTATATTGGACAATTGACAGTGCCTTGTTATGCACTACCTGGATTTCTCCTTATGATGCAAGATTGTGTGATTGAGATACCTTAGCCTTCTCTTCTCCCCATCAACCTAATAGACAGAGCAGGACAATTTACAGTCATTTTTCACTTAGCAGATGAAAAATGGTAAATTAAAAGAGTGCAAGTGAAAACTTTATGAATAGGATCATAACATTGTCTGGCATAGTGCCAGAAGATGAGCCCCTCAGGTTGGAAGGCACTCAAAATACAACTGGAGAAGAGCTGCCTCTTCAAAGTAGAATCAACCTTAATAAAGTAGGTTGAATAAAGCTTTAGGGAACTTCATTTGCTGATGTGGCATGACTCAAAATAAGGAGAAACAGCTGCAAACATTAATAATCTGATCATGGAATGTACTAAGTATGACTCTAGGAAAACTGGAAGTTGTTGAAAATGAAATGGACCGCATAAAGATTGATATCCTAGGCATTAGTGAGCTGAAATGGACTGGTATTAGCCATTCTGAATAGAACAATCACATGGTCTACTACACCAGGAATGACAAATTGAAGAGGAATGACATCATATTCAAGAAGAACATTTCAAGATCTATCTGAAAGTACAACACTGTCAGTAATATGATAATATCTATATGCCTATAAGGAAGACCAGTTAATACAAATATTATTCAGACTTACACACCAACCACTAATGCAAAAGATGAAGAAACTGAAGATTTTAACCAACTTCTGTGGTCTGAAATTGTTCAAACATGCAATCGAGATGCCTTGATAATTACTGGAGAGTGGAACACAAAAGTTGGAAACAAAGAAGAAGGATCACTAGATGGAAAATATGGCTTTGGTGATAGAAACACCACTGGAAATCAAATGATAGAATTTTGCAAGACAAACGACTTTTTTATTGCAAATACCTTCTTTCAACAACATAAACAGTGACTATGCACATGGACTTCACAGGATCGAAAACACAGGAATCAAATCGACTACATCTGTGGAAAGAGACAATGGAAAATCTCGATATTATCAGTCAGAACAAGACCAGGGGCCCACCACAGGAACAGACCATCAATTATTTACATGCAAATTCAAGTTGAAGTGAAGAAAATTAAAACAAGTCCACTAGAGTCAAAATACAGCCTTGAGTATATCCCAACTGAATTTGGAGACCATCTCAAAAATAGTTTTGATGCATTGAACACTAATGACCTAAGACCAGAAAAGTTGTGATAAGACATCAAGGACTTTGTACATGAAGAAAGTAAGAGGTCATTGAAAAGACAGGAAAGAAAGAAAAGACCAAAATGGAAGTCAGAAGAGACTCTGAAACTTGCTCTTGAACATAGAGTAGCTAAAGCAAATGGAAGAAATGATAAAGTAAAAGAGCTGAACAGAAGATTTCAAAGGGCATCTCAAGAAGAAAAAGTAAAATACTATAATAAAATGTGCAAAGACTTGGAGTTAGAAAACCAAAAGGGAAAAATATTGTCTTAGGCTGGGTTCTCTAGAGAAGCAAAACCAATAGAACGTATAAATATATATATAGAGAGATTTATATCAAAGAAACAGCTCATGCAATTGTAGAGGCTGGAATGTCCCAAGTCCATGGATTAAGATAGAGTCTTCTCCTGATTCACATAGACACAGGGGCTGGAGAACTCAAGATCCACCAGTTGGAAAGCAGGACTCCCCTCAAAGGCTGTGAAAATCGACAAATCCCAGGATCAGCAGATAAGTTGATAGCTCAAGTCCCAAGAACTGGAGGTCAGATGAACAGGAAGCCGCTGCAGAATCCAGAGTGAGCAAAAAGCCAGAAGTCTGCTTATATTCAGATGCAGGCCACACCCCCAAGGGAACTCCCTTTCCACTGACTGGTTACTCACAGCATTCAGTCATGGGAGTGATCACAAGTAAACACAGAGAATCATGGCCCAGCCAAGTTAACACAAAATCTTAACCACCACAAACATATTTGGCATGTGTCAAGTTGAAAGAACTGAAAAAAAAACAACCCTCAAAGTTGCAATTCTGAAGGATTCTATGGGCGAAATATTGAAAGATGCAGGAAGTATCAAAAGCAGATGAAAGGAATACAGAGAGTCACTGTACCAAAATAATTGGTCGACGTTCAACCAGTTCCAAAACCAACCCTGTTGCCGTTAAGTCGATTCCGACTCACAGCAACCATCATAGGACAGAGTGAAACTGCCCTCTGGGGGTTGCAAGAAGCAGCTGGTGGATTCCAACTGCTGAATTTTGGTTAGCAGCCAAGCTCTTAACCACTGCACCACCAGGGTAGCGTATGATCAAGAACCGATGGTATTGAAAGAAAAATCCAAGCTGCACTGAAGGCATTGGCAAAAAACAAGTCTCCTGGAATTGACGGAATATTAATTAAGATGTTTCAACAAATGAGTGCAGGGCTAGAGGTGCTCACTCAACTATGCCAAGAAATTTTGAAGACAGCTACCTGGCCAACTGTCTGGAAGAGATCCATATTAGTGCCCATTCCAAGGAAAGGTGATCCAACAGAATGTGGAAGTTATATAACAATGTCATTAATATCATATGCAAGTAAAATTTTACTGAATATCATTCAAAAGTGGTTGCATCAGTACATAGACAGGGAACTGCCAGAAATTCAAGCTAGATTCAGAAGAAGACATGGAAAGAGGGATATCATTTCTGATGTCTCACGGATCTTGTCTGAAAGTGAAGAATACCAGAAATATGTTTTCCTGTGTTTTATTGACTATGCAAAGGCATCCAACTGTGTGGATCGTAATAGATTATGGATAACATTATAAAGAATGAGAATTCCAGAACACTTAATTGTGCTCATGTAGAACCTGTACATAGACCAACAGAATGCAGAAATTATTGAACACTATCATTAATATCACACACAGGTAAAATTTTTTTCTTTTTTTTTATATTGTACTTCAGGTGAAGGCTTACAGAACAAATAGTTTCTTATGAAATAGTAGTACACATATTGGTTTATGACATTGGTTAACAACCCCACAACATGTCAACCCTC